>NW_028229529.1:0-293983 GCF_053477565.2 Lygodium microphyllum
CAATGTATTGCTAAGCTCCTCTAGAGTTGGTGCATGCTGACTTGTGTGGTAAGATGCCTACACAGGCCTTGGGGGGATCTTCTTATTTTATGTTGATTGTCCACGACTACAATAGGAAGATGTGGGTGTACTTCCTTCGTGATAAGGCTCAAGCTTTTGGTAAGTTTAAAGAATGGCTAAAACTCTAAAACTTGTTGAGAATGAAACAGGGAAAGTGTGAAGAAATTTAGAACAGATGGTGGTGGTGAGTTCAACTCAAAGGAGTTTGAAGGCTTTTGCAAGAGCAAAGGGATCAAGCGTCAATTGATGATGCCTCACACACCTCAATAGAATAGTGTTGTGGAATGCAGGAATCGCACCATTGTGGAGATGGCAAGATGCATGCTAAAGGGCAAGGGATTGCCTAACCATTTTTGGGCTGAAGCTGTTAATACTGCAGTCTACATTCTAAATCGGAGCTACACAAAGGCTCTCAAGGGAAAAACACCTCATGAGGCTTACATTGGTAAGAAACCATCTGTCTCACATTTCAAAATTTTTGGTATGTCATGTATTGCACATGTTCCAGATGAGAAGAGAAACAAGTTAAAACCAAAAAGTAGAAAATGTATCTTCTTGGGTTATAGTGATGAGTAGAAGGCTTACAAATTATATGACCAAGAGGCAAAGAAGATCATCGCGAGCCATGATGTGGTGTTCAAGGAGGAGCCGCATATAGTGGAGGAGGAGAAGGCAAGTTCTTCCACTTTATCATCAAGCGAAGAAGTAGTCCACTATGAACCTATCCCAAGAGCTGTCCCTATCCTTAAGGAGGAGGAAGCATCATCTTTAGATGATGAGGAAAAAGTTTACCAACCTAACATCACCCCACTGGAAAAGCCATTGCCGCACTGGGTGAAGCAGCTCTATGACCACAATAATCCTATGCCTGCATCTATTGAGGAGAAGGCAGATGGACCAAGGAGGTCTCAGAGAATAGAGGAGCAAAGGAGGGCTTTTGCTCACATAGTCAATATGGCCTTGATGGTTGAGATTATGAGAGAAGTAAAGGAGCCAACTGACTTAGAAGAAGCACTTGCAGATCCATCATGGAAGGCTGCTATGCAAGTGGATTATGATAGCATAATGAAGAATGACACTTGGGAGCTAGTGGATTGACCAGCAAAGCGGAAGGTTATTGGCACCAAGTGGATCTGGAAGGTAAAGTATAAGGCTGATGGTACCTTCGAAAAGTACAAAGCTAGATTGGTTTTCCAAGGATTTTCACAAGTTGAAGGGTTTGATTTTCAAGAGTCATTTGCCCCAACTGCCAAAATGACCACTATTCGCGTGGTACTTGCAGTGGCTGCCCACAAGAAGTGGCCAGTGTACCAAATGGATGTTAAGTCAATGTTCTTAAATGGTGACTTCAAGGAGGAGGTGCACGTGGCTTAGCCACCAGGGTTTGAGGCCCCCCATTCAGAGAACAAAGTGTGTAAGCTGAAGAAGGCATTGTATGGGTTGAAACAAGCCCCTAGAGCATGGTACCAGTGGATAGATAAGTTCTTTTTAAACCTAAACTTCAAAAGATGTGCCTCAGATGCTAACTTGTATGTTTATAGGGATGGTAAAAAGTCTGTAGTGATTGTCCTATATGTGGATGACGTTCTTATTACAGGTGACTATGAAGATACGATCAACCAAACTCGAAAGGATTTGAGTTCTGAGTTTGAAATGACAGACTTGGGCTTGCTGCACTATTGTTTGGGGATTGAAGTCTGGCAAGAGCCAGGACAGATCTTCATCTCTTAGAAGAAGTATGCATGGGAGATCTTAAAGGCATTTGGCATGACCGAGTGTAAGGAGATAGCTACACCTATGGAGGTGAATGCAAAGTTATCCCTCGAGGATACATCAGCACTAGCAGACATTGGGAGGTATAGAAGGTTGGTCAGTAGTCTGTTCTACTTGTGTAACACCAGACCAGATATCAGTTTTGCTGTTGGTGTTTTGAGCAAGTTCTCAAACAAACCTCATGAGAGTCATTGGAAGGCTGGGATACGGGTACCCGCTTAGATACTTGAAGAAAACTATTGACTATGGTATCACATATAGTTTCAAAACTTCTCTTGTGGGGAACTATGACTCGGATTGGGTAGGAGACAGTGATTCCAGGAAGTCAGTTTCTAGTTATTGTTTCTCTTTGGGTTCAAGAATTTTCTCTTGGATTAGTAAGAAGCAGCCAACAGTGGCATTGTCTTCTACCGAAGCAGAGTACAAGGCAGCTTGTTTTGCTGCATGTGAAGCAGTATGGTTGTGAAGGATTCTATGGCATATGGGAGTGCAGGATGAAGAACCAACTGTGCTGAGATGTGACAATCAGAGTTGCATCGCCATTGCCAAAAATCCAGTGTTTCATGCACGCACCAAACATATAGAGATCCAGTATCACTATGTGCATGATTTGATAGAGGATGGGATAGTGGAACTGGTCTACTGTCCAACAGAGGAGAATGGAGTAGATATCTTCACCAAAGCACTTATGAAGGATCTGCTTCAAGTTCATCTTCAGAGACTGGTCATTGGGCCGAGGAGATAGTTCACCTATGGGTGGACATTGAGGGGGGGTGTTAGATATGATCAATGCCCCACCCTCATTAGGGGCCCCTAAAAAAGCACAAGGTGCAACCGTAGGAGGATAATCTCCTAACATCCATGTGGACGTTTCACCACAAGTCCAGGTTTTCTTCCTATTTTTGATTTACGTCATAATATTGTAATTATGCATGGTTAATTCACGAAAGTAAGATGCACTTTTACGATTGAAAAACATTGGGTATCTTAGGGGAAATAACTCACAATTGATGAATCGGTCATTTGTATTTCTCAATGAAACAAACGAAAGAAGGACATAAGACGTCTATATATTCTTAACAAATTGTTTTTCTGCATTACAAAGTAACGATTTTAGATCAACTAATGACCATTATCTCAAAGTCGAAATTATTGTAGTACACTTCGATTATTCATGGAAAGATAAAATCGCATGTTGCATTATTAGACATCTCTTTCTTTGCAAGGATTCATTAAAGAAGATTGCTAACAACCGTAGGAATTTGCGAGGTATGGAAATGATTCTAGGGCTGCATGAAGTAGATTAAAAATCTAGTCAGTTGGCATAAATCTCAATCAATTACGTAAGTAGTTACGAAAGTTTGTATAATGCTCATTTAGCATACGAATAATACATTCAGAAATGAAATTAGGAAAAGGCTGCATGGTTCATTTTAACATAATCCCCAAAAGCCTAGTAGCATGAATCGTGAATGCATGTTTTAGAAGGATCAATGAAAATTATGCCGTAACTTAACCTATGCTTTGATCTTAACCAGGAAAGTTAGGGTTGGTAAATCTAATCATACGTAGATAATGAATCATGTGATTATGAGAATGGTATCGTAAATATCTTCAAGAATAGACAAGTAAATTGGTTTACCCTAAACACCTAAACCGCGAGGGGCTCGCTTAGGAATGGTTAAATCAATGCAACATATCCCAAGTGCTAATTAGGATTTAGCATATTGAGGACGTGACCTAGTCACTCTTATTGCCAAGCTGAAACTCTCATACCCTAAAGACCTGCCCACATTCACGGAATGTAGCGACAATAGGACATACTTGCGAGAAACGATCTAGGGTTTTTACCCTAAGGATCGCTCGCTAAAAGGATGAAACTCGGTTTGAATTGGAACCCTAGGACCGACAATGTCGGCCTAGTGCAATCAGGAATGGATTGGATATGAAGACACCTTAACCCTAATTCCTATTAATCATGATTTTGTGATTAGAAGACGCCATTCAATGGGTAAAATAGTCCCATGGATTGATGCGACACTTGTGCAACAAGTTGCAGAGTTGCATGGTCTTGTGGGTTGACCACAAGGGAATGGCCAATTCCTCGAAATGAGATTGGCAGATTCTTGCACAAGTTTATCTTGTAAGAGGATGAGTGGTCATCCTGATATAGCACCTTTCTTGGAGAAGGTGACCAAGATAAGTGGATTAGATAATTGCTTGGAAGCAAAAGACCAATCAGTAATTTGGAATAACATATTCACTGCTAATAGAACTTAAGGTATTGGTTAAGTTGGGTTAATAGGGTACAGCCCTAACCCAAGGACATAAGGGTTAACAAAAAAACCCTTGGGGATCTTGCCAAGTCGCAATTGATCCCGGATCGAGTGCTGGATGCATTCGGAGAGAAGGATTCACTCCTTAGCAGTTGGCCAAATAAATGACCACTAGAATTGATTATGCTTGTAACTGTTTGCATTGTTTGCTCAAGGAACTAAAGGATGAAAAGATATTTAATGCTTCAGGTTGAAGGCCTGAAGGGAGAGACAGCTTCAGTTACCCCCGACTGCCTGCCTAACCCTAACCAAGGGGGTTGTTGACCGCGCCGGGAACATGAACCGAACCCGCCGTGAGAGGTCTCTCCATTGAGCGCTACTTGGAGCAAGAGGACGCTTGGGTACCAGGGGGGCTCTGGCTGTAAATCCCTTGCCTTCCAGGTCCTGCACAAGAGGCTAATGTGACTCGGGATTGGATCTCGAGACCTGCATACTAGTCTACGGGCGGAATCTTGGATTAGTGATCCCTGTGGATTGTTGGATAGCCTTTGGGCGGATTGTGGATAAGCCTACGGGCTGGACTTTATGTATTTCAAAGATAAATATTATAACCTGTTAAAAAGGAACTTGTTTGACATTGCTTTTCTATGTCAAGTGATATGATTACGTGAAGGAACCTATGCCTAACATGTTAATTAAGGAAGCTGATTGATACATGTCCAACTAAATGTGTTAGGTAATTAAATAACTAAAACAAACTTGAGGAAAGTGTGGTGGATGTGGCCATAGGTCCGTCCTACGGATGGGTGGTCTTGGTTGGCCGGGAACTTTTCTCAAAACACGAGGAACAACAGGATGAGCGTCAAAAGACATGAACAACAAAAGCGTTGACTTAAAGTTATGACTTAACCCGATTTACGTTGTTTTAGGGGAACAGAATGGGACGATGCCTTATGGCAGAGAGGTTGAGCTTTGCATCCCTCTCGTTTCCCATTCTCCTTGAACCAAGTGCAGCCGAATCCGCTTCGGGCCTGGCATTTTTGCGTAAAGTAGTTCGCTTGGGTTCGACGCTAGTTGTTGTTAGGAAATGACCAATCAGGAAAACCCTAATTTAGGTTGATCCTAAGTGGGAACGGCCGGAATACTTCCGCTACGTGGTAGACGCGAAAACCCCTAGATCGCAAATAACATTCCATGGGAGTGCTGGGCGGAGCTTTCTAGACATCCTTTTCGATGGACTGCTAAAGACGTGTCCTGGATGATACTAGTGGACACGTTACAGTTGGTATCAGAGCCAACCAACAAAGGATTTTCTTTTAAGTAATTTTAATAAGAAGAAGTAAAGCAAATGTTAATGTTCCGAACATTTCCTTAATTTCAATGCTGTCTTGCAGAATTATGAAGGATGGAACAGGTTCTTAGTGTTTCGAGTCATGTTTATGACCGCGATGCATTCCCCGGATTATCGACAAAGGGTTGAGATGATGAACATCCTAGACCGCATTTACAATCCATCGCCTGTGTACGTGGAACGGAGATGGATGGGTATTTCAGGGATCTATTACATAGCTGCCCATTGACCTGCGTATCTTCAAATTAACTTGAAGAGAATCAAGTGGATGGAGGATTTAAAGATCGTGAAGCTGTTCGTCTTTATTGAGGCTCACACAAACGCGACCCTACATGTTGGAGGTCGAAGGGTTAACCATAATAAGTATGTGTACGGGGAAGTGATTCGAAGAATCCTTGCGACTGAATCAAGGTGTTGGGATGTCATGAGAAGAATGGATATCAAAGGAAAATATACCCTAATCTTCCAATGACCTATCGATTCCTGAAAATCAATGACCCCAATCCGTACTACTACTTAGTTCCTGTAGCTGAATGCAACAATGTCTTATTCTCCTCGAATTAATGTATCAGCTTGTTCCATCGCCCCAAGAAATAATTGTACCTCGAAAGGGCTATGCCCATATGAATGGAATAAGACTTTTAAAAAAAAAATCAACGATTGTCTTGACTATGAATATTGATAAAGAAGTAAAGTGATTTGGTCACTTGGCTAAAGGTTGAAGTAAATATGTAATGTAATGTGAAATTATTTTTGGGAGGAAAGATGACTTCGGTCAAATTCAGAGTCATGAACTTAGATATCCATGAGTGTCTACTCGGAATGGATTGGCTTAAACCTAATGACGCCCACATTCATTGTGGAAAGGGCCAAGGGAAATTGGTCACAACTCAAGGAGAGGCTGGAAAGCTGAAAAAAATTCAATTGGCCAAAGCATCTCAGATTATAAAGGGAGTTAGAAAGGGACTACATGTCTACTTGATTAAGCTCAATAAGTTAGATCAGAAGTGGGAGTCTAGTGAAGGACCTTCTTGGCTAAAGGAATACACGGACGTATTTCCTAAAGAGTTAACAGAACCCCTGCTTCAAAAAGAAGTAGATCATGAGATCAAGCTAGTAATAGGAGCTGAGCCAATTGCGAAGAGACCCTATAGAATGTCTATACCGGAAGCAATTGAGCTGAAGGAACATCTCAAGCAACTGCTAGATCAAGGCTACATCCGTCCTAGCAGTTCACCATGGGGAGCTCAAGTACTATTCCAGAACAAGAAAGATGGAACACTTTGACTATGTATTGATTACACAGGGTTGAATCAATCAACTGTCAAGAACAAGTATCCTATTCCTAGAATAGATGAGCTTCTTGATCGTCTTCAGGGTGCAAAGATCTTCTCCAAGATTGATCTCAAGTCAGGTTACTATCAGATAAGCAAGGAAGAAGATATCCCAAAGACGGCCTTCAATACAAGATATGGGCACTTTGAGTTCCTAGTTATGTCATTCAGGCTTACGAATGCGCCTGCTACCTTCAACAGGTTAATGCAGGATATCTTTAGGCCATATCTTGATGACTTCGTGCTCATCTTCTTCGAAGATACTTTAGTCTATTCCAAATAGGAGGAAGATCATGAACCCCAACTTCGGATTGTCCTTGAGACAATGAGGGCACATAAGCTGTATGCTAAGATGAAGAAGTGTGCATTCTTCAATCGTCAGATTGAATATCCGGGATTCATCGTATCAGCGGTAAGAATCTCAATAGATCCAAGTCAGAGATGTTCTAGAGTGGCCAATACCAACAACTGTCAAAGAAATACGCGGTTTTCTTGGATTGACAGGATGGTATAGGGTACTCATAAAAAATTATGCCTTGATTGCAGCACCTCTCTGATGGATCTACTGAAGAAGCAAACACCCATTGCATGGTCAACTGCCGAACAATCTAGTTTTGATAGATTGAATCAAATTTTGATATCAGCACCTATCCAAAAACTTCCAAACCTCAGTAAGGAGTTCGAGGTAGTAACTGATGCTAGCACGCTTGCCTTTGGTTGAATTTTCCTACAATGCTTCTTACCAACAAAGCATTCAGATGACCCCTTTTCAAGCATTGTATGGTCATGACTGTCGAAGTCCCCTAAACTTCTCAGATCCAACCTTGAGGGTTGAAGCTTCAAGGCAGATGTTGGAAGAGATGGATGACCAAATAAAGTCAATAAGTTAGGACATCCAAGCCGCCAAGGATAGACAGAAGGTATACGCGGATTTGAAGCATCAAGATAGAATCTTCGAGGAAGGAGACATGGTCTTCATTCATGTACGCCCAAAGAAGAGTTCTCTATCCTTAGGAAATTGCAAGAAGCTAAGTCCAAGGTATTGTGGACCATACAAGATCCTCAAGTGCCTAGGACCTAATGCTTATAGACTGCAACTCCCTGAGAACCTAAAGGTTCCAAAGCCCAATTCTACAAGATGAGGCATCGGTCAAGGAAACCGAATCTCAAAAGGAATTGCATGTGCGAGGGAGATGAGCCAAGATCATAAGTCTGCGGCCAAGGCAAGAAGGTCGAATTCGCGATGGCCCCTAAAAAGGCACAAGGTGCAACCGCAGGAGGATCATCTCCTAACATCCATGTGGACGTTTCACCACACGTCAGGGTTTTCTTCCTATTTTTGATTTATGTCGTAATATTGTAATTATGCATGGTTAATTCACGAAAGTAAGATGCACTTTTACGATTGAAAAACATTGGCTATCTTAGGGGAAATAACTCACAATTGATGAATCGGTCATTTGTATTTCTCAATGAAACAAATGAAAGAAGGACATAAGACGTCTATATATTCTTAACAAATTGTTTTTCTGCATTACAAAGTAACGATTTTAGATCAACTAATGACCATTATCTCAAAGTCAAAATTATTGTAGTATACTTCGATTATTCATGGAAAGATAAAATCGCATGCTGCATTATTAGACATCTCTTTCTTTGCAAGGATTCATTAAAGAAGATTGCTAACAACCGTAGGAATTTGCGAGGCATGGAAATGATTCTAGGGCTGCATGAAGTAGATTAAAAATCTAGTCAGTTGGCATAAATCTCAATCAACTACATAAGTAGTTATGAAAGTTTGTGTAATGCTCATTTAGCATACGAATAATACATTCAGAAATGAAATTAGGAAAAGGCTGCATGGTTCATTTTAACATAATCCCCAAAAGCCTAGCAGCACGAATCGTGAATGCATGTTTTAGAAGGATCAATGAAAATTATGCCATAACTTAACCTACGCTTTGATCTTAACCAGGAAAGTTAGGGTTGGTAAATCTAATCATACGTAGACAATGAATCATGTGATTATGAGAATGGTATCGTATATATATTTAAGAATAGACAAGTAAATTGGTTTACCCTAAACACCTAAACCGCGAGGGACTCACTTAGGTATGGTTAGATCAATGCAATATATCCCAAGTGCTAACTAGGATTTAGCACATTGAGGATGTGACCTAGTCGCTCTTATTGCCAAGCTGAAACTCTCATACCCTAAAGACCTGCCCACATTCACGGAATGTAGCGACAATAGGACATACTTGCGAGAAACGATCTAGGGTTTTTACCCTAAGGATCACTCGCTAAAAGGATGAAACTCAGTTTGAATTGGAACCCTAGGACCGACAATGTCGGCCTAGTGCAATCAGGAATGGATTGGATATGAAGACACCCTAACCCTAATTCCTATTAATCATGATTTCGTGATTAGAAGACCCCATTCGATGGGTAAAATAGTCCCATGGATTGATACGACACTTGTGCAACAAGTTGGAGAGTTTCATGGTCTTGTGGGTTGACCACAAGGGAATGACCAATTCCTCGAAATGAGTTTGGCAGATTCTTGCACAAGTTTATCTTGCAAGAGGATGAGTGGTCATCCTAATATAGCACCTTTCTTGGGAAAGGTGACCAAGATAAGTGGATTAGATAATTGCTTGGAAGCAAAAGACCAATCAGTAATTTGGAATAATATATTTACCGCTAATAGAACTTAAGGTATTGGTTAAGTTGGGTTAATAGGGTACGACCCTAACCCAAGGACATAAGCGTTAACAAACAAACCCTTGGGGATCTTGCCAAGTCGCAATTGATCCCAGATCGAGTACTGGATGCATTCGGAGAGAAGGATTCACTCCTTAGCAGTTGGCCAAATAAACGACCACTGGAATTGATTGTGCTTGTAACTGTTTGCATTGTTTGCTCAAGGAACTAAAGGATGAAAAGATATTTAATGCTTCAGGTTGAAGTCCTGAAGGGAAAGATAGCTTCAGTTACCCCGGACTGCCTGCCTGACCCTAACCAAGGGGGTTGTTGACCGCGCCAGGAACGTGGACCGAACCCGCTGCGAGAGATCTCTCCGTTGAGCGCTACTTGGAGCAGGAGGACGCTTGGGTGCCAGGGGGCTCTGGCCATAAATCCCTTGCCTTCCAGGTCATGCACAAGAGGCTAACGTGACTCGGGATTAGATCTCGAGACCCGCATACTAGTCTACGGGCGGAATCTTGGATTAGTGATCCCTGTGGATTGCTGGATAGCCTTTGGGCGGATTGTGGATAAGCCTACGGGCTAGACTTTATGTGTTTCAAAGATAAATATGATAACTTGTTAAAAAGGAACTTGTTTGACATTGCTTTTCTATGTCAAGTGATATGATTACGTGAAGAAACCTGTGCCTAACAGGTTAATTAAGGAAGCTGATTGATACATGTCCAACTAAATGTGTTAGGTAATTAAATAACTAAAACAAACCTAAGGAAAGTGCGATGGACGTGGCCATAGGTCCGTCCTACGGATGGGTGGTCCCGGTTGGCCGGGAACTTTTCTCAAAACACGAGGAACAACAGGATGAGCGTCAAAGGACATGAACAACAAAAGCGTTGACTTAAAGTTATGACTTAATCCGATTTACGTTGTTTTAGGGGAACGGAATGGGACTATGCCCTATGGCAGAGAGGTTGAGCTTTGCATCCCTCTTATTTCCCATTCTCCTTGAACCAAGTGCAGTACGAATCCGCTTCGGACCTGGCGTTTCTGCGTCAAGTAGTTCGCTTGGGTCCGACGCTAGTTGCTGTTAGGAAATGACCAATCAGGAAAACCCTAAACAGGTTGATCCTAAGTGGGAACTGCCGAAATACTTCCGCTACGTGGCAGACGCGGAAAGCCCTAGATCGCAAACCCCGTAACATTCCATGGGAGTGCCGAGCAGAGTTTTCTAGACATCCTTTCGGATGGACTGCTAAAGACGTGTCCTAGATGATACTAGTGGACACGTTACATGCAAACAATAGGAATAGAAGGCTCCAGGAATGGTTGGTTTTCGGGTACATTCAGTGGCTAAATGTCTCATTTGATGACACTTTTCGCACCATATATTAGAGCACATCACATCTCTTCCAGCTCCCACAGGAGTGGATATATTGGCCGTATTCACCTTCAGCGTTTGTAGCTACTCTGTAATCACATCCAGAAGCTCTTTCTTGATACTTGCAACTGAGTTGGATAAGTAGTCCTTTAGATTTTCACCTCCTGAAGTACTTGTGGTAGGGTTTTGGGAAGCTTCTGGTATTACTGCATACACTGGTTGGGTCGATCCAGAGGGTCCTCTGTTCTGGCTCTGATTCAGAGCTCCTGTTGAGACTTAGGGTTGTTGATTCCAGTTGGTAGGGTTCCACTGTTGTTGAATCGCCATTGGAGGAACTGTTTGAGGCCACTATTGTTGTGGTTGAACCATCATTTGAGGCACTGTCATTTGCGGTGACCATAGTGGATTAGGTGCATTATACTGCGGCACTGTTTGCATCTGGGGATAGGGATAGGGAACTGTCCGTGGGATTGCATTTGGTGGGTATACCATTCCTGGCATGGGAGGAGGTAAGACTCCTCTTCCTGGAGTCATTGACAGCCTTTCTTCAACTTCGTCATACAATCTTGCACCTTCCACTGCAGCTTGGAGATTGATTGGTCTTCTCAATTCCACGAACTTGCAAACTTTTGGTTGTAGGCCCCTAAGAAACACTCCTTTCTGGATACCTTCGTCCAAATGATGGTTAGTCCATCTCTTCAGGATGGATTACATTCGCGAAACATAAGCTTCTACTCTTTCTCCAGAGGACTGACTTAGGTTCATGAACTCCTCTCACATCCGCTCTTCGAAACCTTCACGCCTAAATTTAGTGAGGAAGGCCAACTTCAAGTTGTCCCATGTGACAAAAGTTCCTGCTGCTTGTCTCTCATACTATTGAAATGCCGCACCCTTGAAAGTGATGGGGAATATTGCTAACCAATGCTCAGGGGTTCTGGCATTGTTAGCCACACATGCTACCATGAACTCTGCTACATGAAGATCAGGGTCTTCATTGTACTCTCCCTTAAAAACTGGCAATGGGACTACATTTGCTGGCCTGTCATCAATATTTCCAGGATGAATCTGACTAGGAAGGGTACCTTGAGTCGCCATAGGGACTTCTGTAAAGAGTGCTTTCAAGGTGTCAAAGGAGGCTTCTACTGCAAGCTCATTCTCAGCTTTGATTTTTGCCTTCTCTCTTCTCACGTACCTCTGGACTCGTTCTAATGCTTGCCTCTTTATTGCATCATTCATCAGGGGGTTGGCTCCAACCAGTTGTTCTATACTTAACAGGATAGAATCAGAGAGGGGCTTCAGTCTCTGAGGGATTCTCTGGCCTACATCTCTTCTACTTCCTTCTTTTCAACATCTTTGAATTCGGCTTTCAAACCACTACAGAGGGGAAGATATTCTGTTATGAAAGTATCAAAACTCATTCTTCTTAGGATCGTTGTTGTGTCATTATAATAATGCCATCTATTGAGGGTTTCAACAGTGTATGTTGTGAAAAACACTCTATCTACCAACTTCTAGTAGGTTGCTAATTGGACAAACAGAACATTATCAGTGCACCAAGCATCCCACGTATCTTGCTGTTGAGCATCCACGAACAAGTTCCAACTCTTTTCCTTGTCTTCATGAACCTCCACAGACCACGACTCCTGAAGCTTCTTCACGATCTCTCACTTGACGATGTCTGGAAACTTCTCAATGAATGCCAAATCTTCCATGAATGGTCATTCTCTCTGTTTCTACTCTTCAGTTTATTCCCAAACAGTTTGCCACCAAGATGCAAGTTTTTGCTGCTTCAAGAGGAAGAGGAAACAGTCCACCGCATAGAGCATGCATCATGATGGTGATATGTTTCTGCCATTGTGGGATGAACTTCTTGTGGAAAGTGGCTTTGATAATGATAAATTACAACTCTTCAGTGGAACAAGGAACTTTGCAAACTTCCATTGAATTCTCCTTTTCTTGGCAATGCCATTTCCTTCATTTTCAGCCTCTTCTGATGCTTGTTGATGGCAAGTTTCCTCGGCTGTGCACCAAAAACATGGAGCCCCAAGAGGAACACCAAGGAAAAGGGAATTCTCTTGCAAGAAAATCTATCTTGTCACATCAACAAGCTTTTATTTCATTCTTTTGATCATCAAAACAAAGAAAACAGCAAATCTTCATGCAGCATTATAGTAGATATCTCCCATGGATTTGATACAATCAACCATAATCTTCAACTTATTCATAGAATTCATCAATATAACAAATAACATAGAAGAATACACCATCTTTAAATGGAAATCAATCACATAGTATTCATCTTCAATGTCTTCATAGTTCTCTCTCTCAATCTCTCATATACAGTTACACTATTTTGATAGAATTGACTATCTCTGGCTCTCTCTCTCTCTCTCTCTATCAATAGTACATCATCTCCTCACTACAATACTCTCATAATAACTCTCAAGAATCCTTCTCAGGTCATGGATTCACCTCCCAAGATATATGTCTGATGCGAAGAGTCACCAGAGCCACTACAGTGTCTTTTCACAACTCACTACTGTCACTGTCACTTAGTCTTCTCTTCAGTCTTCAGTAGCTGCTTCTTTCACTGGTTTTAACTCTTTTGAACTTAGATTCATCGTTTCCAAAATGTAGAAAAATTTCCCAAAGTCACACATAAATTCTACAGAACACTTACAAAAGTTCTACAGAACAGTTACAATACAGCACCAGAGCAGCTATAGTACAGTTACAGTACAGAGACAGAGCATAGACAGAGGCTCTACAGAAGGTCTATAGAGGGTTACAGAACCTCATAACTCATACTCAAACCATTCCAAACTATAAAAAACTATTCAATAAGCTTCCAAAAGATCTCAATCTTCATCAATCATCAATCCATGCTTCATACAGAAGACAATTAGAACAAAACAGAAGCTATACGGAAGGTATACAGAACCAATCAGACCCTATCAGAACATCATAGAGCTTCATATCTCCACTGAAAATCATCATGAACTTTCAAAAAATAATCAATATCATCCAAAACACTCTCAAACACTTCCTTTAACAACCATACATCTCTCTAAATCCATCAAAAATCAATCATTCAGACCTCAAAAACAACAAAAATAGGTAAAAAATTCAATCTTTTTCCACTCTCAATAGTCCCATAGGGATATGGTTTTGTGTCTTTACACCAAGAAAGCATGTGATGGTAGCCTTATCATTTTAATGTTATACATTGATGATGATGACATTGTTATTGTTGGGAGTGCTCATGATGTGTTGGATGCTTTCAAAACTCAACTCAAGAAGAGCTTTGAGATGAAGGACATGGGATATTCCTCTCACATACGTGCTATGCCTATTACATGGAATCTCTCTAAAAAAATCCTCTACCTATCATATAAGGAGTACATTTATAAAGTCTTTGAGTAGTTTCATATGCGAGATGGTAAGCCTAATAGTTTCCTACTACCTTCTTTTGTGAATTCAATCAGGTATATTATTCCCAATCATATGATGATAGGGCCAAATAGCCAAGATCCTATATGCATACACATTTGGGTAACTTAATGTATACCATAATAGCCCACTAGACCTCACATACCATTTGTCGTGAAAGTTGTGGCTTGATATACAATGGCACATGGTAGATGATGCTGAGACATCGTGAAGGATATCGTGAGATACCTTAAGGGAACTACATATATGTGCATTTGTTATGATGGCTAATATATTGGAGTCATGGACTACACAGACTCTGATTATGCAAGACATGTTGATAGTAGGAAGTTCATCTCTGGCTATGTCTTTACTTTTGCTAGAGATTTTTTTTCCTAGATTTCTAGGGTATAGAAATGCACAACCTTGTCTACTACTAAGGACACTACAACCACTTAGGCTTGCAAGGAGACCTACATTGCCATACAAGTAGATGTACAAGTTTAAGAGTATCTTTGGCCACCCTAAGTTAGCATAAAAGACCAAATTGGTTGCTAAGGATTTTAAGTAAGAGAAGGAAGTTGATTTTGATGAGATTTCCTCTCCTCTAGTCAAGATGAGTACCTTATGTAGTTGGTATTGGCCTTGGTTGTACAAATGGATCTATACGTGTACTAGATGGATATGAAAATAACTTTTATTCATGGGGATTTGCATGAGGCTATCTACATGCAGTAGTCTAAGGGCTTTGAGGAAAAGGGCAAGGAACACCTAGTGTACAAGTTGAGGAAGAGTCTTTATGGACTTATGGAGGCACCTATGGAATGGGACCATAAGTTTGATACTTTTATGTATTCACATGATTACTCTCATAGTGATAGGGATCCATGTCTTTACATGAAGAAGGCTCATAATGGTTATGCATGTGGAATTGAAGGTAGAGAAGGCTCATAATGACTAAAGCACTTACCATAAGAGAGCAAATGAGTACTCCTCATGCATAACCATCATAATAAATTGACCACACTCACTTTGGCTTCCACTTGAAATTTAAGATGAATAGTTTAGAACTAATGTAGGTCTCTCATCAAAATTGGTGTTTTAATGTTCAAAATAAAGTAGTCTAGATACAAACCTATAAACCATGCGTTTGGTTGAAAATACAAGCTCTAGCATCTTCACTACAACATTTGAAGACTTCACCCCATCCAAGAGATGTACAAAAGCCTATATACATTCTTAAAATTGGCACATGCATTAAGAAAACACTCAAGAAAGTAATATGAATGTATTGTGTTGTGTCAACTTGCATGACATGATTCTTCAAGTTAAGCTTGAAGAACTCCTCAAATGAGTTCAATAGTTGAGGACCTTCTACTTGTATCCTTTGAATTTGTACACTACCTCTAAATGCAAATGAGCATAGTATGTCTCTTTCTTCATATGAATCCCAAAGAGCTTGTAATCACTAAAATGAGGGTCTTGGGGGTCTTTAGAACTTATAACTCTTAAGATGAAGAAATATTTTTCTCTTGCAATGCACAACAATATAAACAAATAGGAAGCATTGAACAAAAAAGTAACACATACATATACAACTTGCTTTATTAATACAAATTACCTCTCCAGAGAAATTTTTGAGCTTGTATGACAATACAACTTGTCTCTTGTGATCTTGAGCATGCTTACATCATCCCACCCTAGGCCAAATAACAACTTGAAGAAATCATTCCCATTTTAGAGATTGGCAATGAGTAGGTACTTGTAACCCCTATCTTTGAGGTGCTCCTTTTCCACTCTAATAGCCTTATCTAAATGTTTCTTCCTTTCTACCTCATCTAGACCAAGAGCCTCAACCTTCGTAGTTTCTTTTGAGATGAAGGCATGTAACTCATCCTATCATGCCAAAACAAAAATAAATTTATAACCAGTGATAGAAAAGCACATTCCATACCAGAGAGCTAGAGATAGAAAAGCACTTTCCATACAAGCTAGCATATTAAACCACAAGGTGAGTTATACCATGGAGTGGCACCATGATAATACCTTCCCTCTATATTCATCTCTAACTTAGCCCACTTCCTCATGTCTAGACTCAATCTATCTAGAACAGATTCTTTGTTTGCAGTACCAAAATTTTGGAACATGTACACCTCATGTGCAATATTTGGAGTAGCATGTGCTCTAGAAATACTATTGGAAACAAACATAAGCATAACATCTTACAATGAGGAGCATAGTTGAAGGAAGAAGACTTATACATCAATGGTGTCCAATTTAAGTAGTAGCTATGCTTTCTTTGCCTTTGGCACCTCAACGAATTGACACCATACACAAATATGGTATTAAGCATTGTTAGAGTACTCTATAATTGAAAATCAACTAACATAAGAATGGGATACAAACATTCAATGTGTATATGTATAAAGGATGAAGTATAAATTCTTTGATGCATCTCCACCATATATTTAGCATGTGATTCCCATCCCAAACCAAGAACTTCTTGCCCTTAAGGTCTTGCCACTCTCTTCCAAGAGCTCTCTCAAACTCAGCATCATCTATGGAAAATCTGACTACCTCGTGAGCCACCAATCTAGAAAGAGGCACAGTAGGAGGCAACATCCTCTTCTTGACATAAAACTAACTCAACATATCCTTCATCAAGCCTAGATAGACTTGCTTGCCTAGGACCCTCATGGTGCACATTAATCTTTGTAAAGACAAATGTTAATAAACAACAATAAAATTTTTTAGCATCAAAGTACTCATGTATAAAATTATAAAAAACAATGAATACTATAAAGAACAATGATATATAAATGAAATTGATATATTAGGGACTACTTGTGTGTTCATAAAAGCCTTGTTAATTTTATTCAAGTCCCCATCTACGTGTGCTTCATCCTCAAATGAAGATACATCTTTTTGGACCATGTTCTTTCTTTGTTGGAGGAGTGTGCAAAAGTCTCACACACAATAATGATTCCTACTCTATGATCCACCTAGAAACACATCCCAATCATAGCTTCATGCTAACTTAATGACTACTATGAGGTGAGACACATTTCTTTCTCTTGCCAAGAACTATTTTTGGTGCCATAATATGCAACCCAAGAATAAAGCACAAAAAAATGAAAAATCATGAGGCCCTTATTTATTGCTTAAGATTGTTAAAATCCTCCTTTGGTTTAGTCACAAAGTGTGCACACCCACATAACTATTTTCAATCTTATGCATGTGTAGGCATGTGGCCATATAGACATACACATATAAGCAAAGATGCACCTTCTCTTTTATGGATACACATGAAAAAATAAACATTTAAGTAGCCAAAAAACCTTGTGTCTCCACACACACATGCACTATGAACCAAAATGTTTACATAAACACAACAATTCCATGCATGTCTACTAACCGCACTAGCATGCTTTACTAGCACATACACATATGCAAAAGCATATGCACATACACATAGACAAATCACATACTACCAAAAACATATGCACATACTAGTAGAAACATAAGCACATATACATAAACGAAGCAATACTACCAAAAACATATGCACATACACATAGATAAAGCACATACTACCAAAAAAATATGCACATATACATAGACAAAGCTACCCAAATTCTATAATTATATGCCATCATAGTGAAGACTACTTCGCGAGATCCAATCACAATTGAAATATCACTCTAGTAAGTATGGTATTAGATAGACAATCATCAACATCATCATCAATATAACAACCTCAAAATACAATGCATCCTTCATATGCCATGTAGCCCCTCACTTCAACACGTGTTACATAAGTGAGTGATACTCCTCACCAAATGATAATGAGTAGACATATGAGAAAATGTAATTAGAATCATGGACACGCCCTAAGCATTTAGCTACCACAAAATCCTAGCACAACTTGAAGGAATTGGGAAAATTGAAGCTTGATTTTAGCCAACATCTATATGCTGATGGTACACACTATGATCTGCATGCATCTTATGAATATGGACAGTAGCAACATGAAAATGAACATAAGCATTATGCAAGTACATCTGGATAGCATGTTAATGCTTATAGATATGATGTACCATGTGATAATGCAGAGTATCATTCGAACCTTGGTAGTAGGATGGCTATTTGTAAGGTGCCCGTCCATTGGCTATCCAGACACACTTTTAGCGGTCTATCGAGAAATGAATCTAAGCATCACTGCCCAGCACTCCCATGGAATGTTCCGAGTTTTGTCGCCTAGGGTTTCCCGAATTTGCCTCGCAACAAAATGTTCATGCCGAACCCACTAGGATCGACCTGAAATTTGGGCTTCTAGTGGCCAAGGTCTCTTAACGACATTCTAACTTCGAATCCTGGACATCCTACTTTACGTAGAGATACCCAAGCCGAAGAAGACTTATGCCACACTTGGTTCAAAGAGAATAGGAAACGAGAGGGATTCGCCGCTCAACCTCTCTGCCGGTAGGGCATAGTCCCATTCCAATCCCCTAAAACGGCATGAATTAGGTTCTAACCTAACAATACCTAAAGGTCAAACGACGATAAAATCTTGTGAGAAGCCTCCCAGTTCTCTGGGACCACCCTGCCATAGGATGGACCGGACGAGTGTTCTGCCAACCCGCTTCCCTTAATAGCTTTAGTTTTCTAATTAGGTCCTACCACATTTATGTGTGACACTTAAAGTCAGCTTCATTAATTAAGCCTTTTAGGGAACATGGTTCGTTCGCATAACTTATAGCACAGACACGAAAACAGAGCAAAGTAATTTATTAAAAAACAAGTTCAAACAAGTTCCTTAACTTATCTTCAAGTTAATCTTTGTCTCCCACCCATACACGAGAAATTATGTATCCCTTCTGTCCAACAGAAGTATCTCTTCTGCCTTGCAGAAGTAACTGGTCCATATCACATGGCACCACAAATTCAATCCTTTATCTAGAATAGGATCTCCCAACATGCCCAGATGTTGGGAGCCACAGAGGTCTTCAACTTCATTCTAGACCTAGCAAGGGGTGTCGAGAGCTCCAACTGACCCGCAAGTTATCTAGGAGCGAAACATCATTCCTGTGGTTGACCTTTTCACCACTCGACCTTCGGCCCATGAATCGAGCAGTGCCCTCTTTGGGTTAATCCGCGGTGCGATCATGGAGGTGATCCACATGTGCAATATATCATTCCTTAATTAAATCCTTTAAGAATCCAACACTTTAAGGCATTCAGTCCTAATATCATTTTCTAGGAAAACATTACTTTATTCCCATGGCAACTTGTCATCACAGACCTTGCCATGCATTTACCATAAATCACAAGCACTTGGGATATCATCCAAACAACAACTAACAACCAGTTGAATGTAAAAGCATTTAGGATTTTGTTAGATCATCCAACAAAAAAACCAATTGTATTCTTTCCAAACAATGCAAGAATAGTTGTGATAATATTTCCATCACATATCTGCTCTTCCCCTTGGGATCAAAGAGCAATTCTATGTAAAATTTACTTAACACTTGTATGCATAATTTTTAATATCATGATTATGCCATTCATAACCCTTGACCGATTCCTCCTTGTAGCTACTCTATCAACGAATAAACCATATGCAACTAGGTGCAACTAACTTTCCGTAATATATACACTTTGCAAGCTCAATCTTTTGAATACGTGAGATAAAATTTATCCCTTCCAATGACCTATACTCGTGCATCATAGTATGGGGCCTAACGTATCTCGTACGAGAATCAAAATAAGCATCTATCAATTTGGAAATACATTACTTTTGACTAGAACCGCAGTTGGATTGACAGTGATGCCTTCGTCGGAAGCTTCGTTGTTGGTTATGGGATTTCCATCCGTACGTGACATTCTTCGCTTGGGGGCCATCATTCCCAAGTAGAATCAAGAGATTAAGAAGGCAGAATAGATTCGAGATGGGAGAGTGTAAGAGAAGATGACAAAGTTGAGGATCGAGATAGAGGGAATTGTGCAGTCTCTAGGGGTAACTCCTCTCTCTCTCTCTCTCTCAAGCTCTCTCTCACAATCTCTTAGAGGGTATCCTTCTCTCTACCTCTCTCTCGCAGCCTCTCGAGGTTTCCTTCTGCTCTCTTGTGCCTCCCCATGTCTCATATTTATAGTGAATTAGAGAATAGGCTTGTGGTTGAGAAGGGGAGCTCTTTGTGGAGGGGGATCTTGGAAAGATAAGTGATCTGATGCTCAAATCATAAATCTGATGGTTCCATTGACTCCGAAAGGGGGATAAAACCACGAGACACTTGATTAGAATGCTCTTAGTTCACTGCTTTTTCTTTTCTCTGTTCGAAGTGTTGTTTTCTGTATGTGGACTACGATCGTGGCATGCGCGATTTTACCAGTCACTTTTCTTTACTTTTCTTTTTATAAAATCTCCAAAACTAACTAAAACATCACTTGTCTTTTCTTTTAAATGACATCCACTTCTAGAAATCTCTATATCTTTTTTAGGATAATATTTAAAATATCTAAAGTATACTAGTTTTGCCCAAAATCTAATATTTTTGGACCACCCAGACTATACCCAGACTATACACATTAATATTAGTGATTAATATAGCTCATAAGTCTGTTCACGTTGTAACTTACGTGGAGGGTGGCTACGGTCCTTGTCAATCCGAGAAAAATATCGGATTTACGACTCTCGATTTTTCTAAATAAAATATTTTTAATTAAATAAAAATATTAGTTATTAATGTTAGTTAGTTTTTACCTTAGTTAGTCTTTAAAAGTAATCTTACTAACTTATTATTTGACTAACTAACTTTTGAACTAACCAACTAACTTTTATTGTGTGAAAATATTACACTATTATGGGCAACATGCTTATGCTTATGAGCATCCACCTTTTTAGCAACATAGTCATGATTATACATGTGAACCTTCCTTAGTTCAGTAGCCCAATTCTTATGGACATGACAATAATGGTTATAGCTTTGATGAGCAACAAGTTCATAACTACCATGGTATCCTATATCCCAATCAGTTCATACCTCATGATCACCCAAATGTAATGATGAGTTCTTTTTAAGGTGCTGATGATGATGAAGAGAGCAATGAGCAACTTGAACAAAAAGAAGGAGATAATGAGCAACATGATCAACAAGAAGATGTACACACTAAATAAAATCATGCTGAGATGATGAAGAAAAATCATGCTAAGATGATGAAGGAAATGTGTCAAATGAGAGCCACCATGGACACACTTAATGCCAATTTCTCTAAGTGGTTGGAGATTCAATTGAAGGGAAAAGAGCAAGAAGACTAAGAAGATGTACAAGAAGGGAATAATGAAGAGCAAGATGTACAAGCTCATGACATATTAGCTGAAGAACCACATGAGACACTCATAGATGTAGATGGTTATGCTGAAGGTTTCAGAGTCTTGGAGAAACCTCATGATGACCTTCTTGAGCATCAGTTTACACTTAATCAATGTTTACAACAGCCATTGAATGCATTTGATAATGAGTACTTTGATCATGGTTACGATAATTGGTATATATCTGATGATGATGCAATACATGATTTGGGCATACATGAAGATGAAGATGACATTGTGCTTCCCTATGATCCGAGAGATTATGGGTATGATTATGGACTTGATTATGCAGATACTTCCTTGTATCATTTCGATCCGGGTGGATTGGAGTATGTGGTTGATAGCCATTCTCTTCTCTTGGACAATCATTATGACGGAATACCTTTTGATCCAGGAGGTTACTGAATTTCTTGGGATCTCATTCAGACCAGCATCCATCTTGCAAGTAATTTTTTCTTTTTGGTAGGCTCTTTTGGCTAAAGTTTGGTTATCTATGGCTATATTTTAGTGCAGGAAAGATTGCAAACAACTCTCTGTTTTCAACCAAATTTGATTCTAAATTATGGAGAGCATTTAATGCCATGCATGGGATGAAAGTACTCGAAGTAAGCTCCGTTTCTATGTGACAAACACCCTGATTGGAGTTACCTGTCAAAAGTTATTATAGGTTTACTATATCAAAGTTTTGTAGTAAACACCATCCTATCCACTATCTGAATATGGGTCAAAATTAGATTTTTCTTATTCCCCAATCATGTCAATACACCATATTTTATCCATGACCCAGCATACATACATAACCCTCACATGATTTATTGAATAACCCCTTGTAATCATGCAACAGATTAATACTCTGGACTGCCCTGTCGCCCTGCCCTGCCCTATTTTATGATAAGTGCCCATTTTGGTTTTTAGGAAAAAAACCTTTGGATGGGGATGGAATGTAAGAGATGGGGAATATGGGGGGAATACATGAATAAAACAATGGAGGAAAATACATGCTACACTGGTGGGTATAAAAGATGTAAGGGACTTGACATTTGGACCATCAGATTATAGTAACAAGTCTCCCTCATCTTCTCACTCTCTCTAGCTTTCATGGCTGTCTTCTCTCTCTTTTTATCTTTCTCTCTCCATTTCTAGTATTTCTCTCTCCTCATCATTCTCTTTCTCTCTCTTCTGCTTTTCTTCTTCTCTCTCTTCTCCAGTCTTCTCTCTCCTCTTTCTCTCTCCCCAACCCTCTCCTTGACAAGAACTCTTCTATTTTCTGTAAAATAGAGATTCACCAAATACTATACTAAATCAACTCTTTGAGTGCTCAAATCTATAGCTCTCATTGGATCCTTTTTTTTAAAGCTATAGAACACTTGAATCCGATATCATATACAAAAGTTAAAGATCTTATCAAACTCTTTGTTTCTAGCTATAGAACACTCAAAATGGATAGAATGACTCCTCATCTTAATAAGCACTCAACAAGGCTCAACTAAGACTTAGGAAGCTCATCGACAAGCCAAGATCAAGTTGTAATAAGCAGAGAGAAGGGAAAACTTAATGTACCTTGGGAGAAAGAAACAATGGCTACCATGAAACCTTGAGTTGAAGCATTGAATTCAAGCTAACGCAAAGGATGAAGAAGCTTCTCAAATGCCTACTTTAATACCGTTTGAAAGGTAGATCTTGAGTGGAAGCACACAATTGAAAGTAAAGGCAAAGCAAGAGCTATGGTTGATGGAGCAAGAAGCAAAAGAGAGAGACATCATATGTGAGAATTCCAATAGTCACAATGTGTGACCAACCTTCCTAACAATATTTATTTAAATGTGAATGTGCCTAAGTATGATAAAAAGACAAGTAGTGACAAAGTACAAATTATACATAGAAGTACGACAAGATGAGGAATAGGTGTCATCTTATCCTATGTCCATCATCTTCCTAAGGAAGGCATAACATTCCACTGGGATGTTTTACTAACCAAATCTATAGGATTCTTGTCAGTTGAGATCTTGAAAAAGCTTTATCTACTTGTTCTCCAACAACCTCTCTAAAAAGTTAAACCTATGCTTAAGTAACCTCTATGGTTGCATGCATCAAAACCATGTAGGAAGATCTCTTTCGAGCATCCAAAGCCAAGCTATTTTGCTCCAAACCTAGCAACAATGTTGGGGATTTAAGGCTATTTGTGCCTAGTTTCCTACATTTACTTGTATACAATACACACATACCTATCGATTTCTATCACACAAGTATTGAGATGTTTTGAGAGCTTGCATTGGATGAAGTGGGGTTACTCATATTAGTCAAAGATAAAGAGTTGACATAATATGGAACACATCTACTAGCATTGGGCAATGCACATAGCTTGGCTATTCTTAATGGACTATCATAGTGGCTAGAATCAAATGGTTTCACATGCTAGAATAATAAGAAAGCAGCAAATACTGTGGATTACTGGAGTGGTTCATCGAGCTTGATACTAAATATCAAGATTTTCAAGATCTCAAGCAATTCCCTTATTCAATACAAGGTAGCATAGATATAGGTGCCTTTACCCCTAACATGTGTAGAAAAAAAAGAGCAAGATACACGTAAGATGTAAAGTAGAATGATCTTCACAATGGTAGAGAATGATTGAGAGATTCTACAATGTGGGATGTAGTCTCTTTTACAAGCATAGACAAGTTGCTCTTACTTATATCATAGGTGATTTGTCACATGGGATTCCAACTTGCAACACACATGGGTTTACTTATATATTCTCTCATGTGCTTATGTAAGGGAGAAATCACACATTAGCAGGTTGCTAAACCTAGGATAGCCCTCAAGCCTAGCCACACCTAGTTAGGTATGTAGTACTTCCCTAGGAGAAACTCATGATGTTAAACTCTACATAAGGAAAAACAAAGGAAAAAAGCCATTTTTCCCACATGGAAACTATCAAAGACTTCTCTTGCACGAACATGCAAACATAGTGGGGCTTTATGACTATGGTGATTGCAACCTCAAGATCCATGTTTGTCTTGATTATGGAATTTTAGGTTATAAGCCTAAAGCTGAGAACATTATGGCATGGGCACATTATTGCATGCGAACGATGCAAAAAAACTTTCAGGGATTGCCCACTATGGCTTCTTCTTATGCAAATTCTACCATAATGCATCAATTGTGCCTTTTATCTATAGACAAACTCTTACATTTCTTAGCAAATCAAAACAAAGAAACCCTCTATGCATGTATCCTTAATTTTTGAGGAGTTTCTTACCAAGATTAAAACAAACTCTTCCATTTCACAATAAATCAAAACAAAGCAAACTTCTAGACCTGCATTTTAAATATTTTGAAAAGCTCCTATTATAATCATTTTTAATTTGCATACTAAATCGAAATTTTCCATAGAATTGATTAAGATGGGCTTCAAAAACTTGGATATTAGTCTCAACTTGTGGATGTTGTTACTTAACTTAAAAACTTTGATACCAAATTTTCAAGTAGGTGTACTAAATCGAGTCCTTGTATCCAATCTCTGATTGGCAAATGAGCTTTAAGATTCCACGACCTCTAATACCATGTGTAAGGTAATTAGTGCACATATGAAACACACTACAATGCATACAATGGCAAGGCAGGGGATATGTGTCCTGCACTCAAGGGCTATTACCTATTGACTACAACTATCACACCAAAAGAAGTAAAATAGTTTAGCCTTAAGTAAATGGTAGAAGAGGTTTAAGGTGTTGCTTTCCTAACTAGTTGCTAGGTAAGTGAACATAGCTTAATGTTTTTCTCCTTGAATCCTTTTACTGATTGTTTGATTGTACAGTATAGGGTTCCAATGTAGTTGAACTAGTCTAACATATAGCAATAGCAACAACAACAACCTGTAGTTACACTAGTCCAAGCGTATCTATTGCATGCATGTGGGTTCTTGTTGCAAAATTTACTCGACCAGTCTTTCCTATATCTATGCTAAGGCTCATAACATTTCTCAAGCTGACCATCATTGGACTAATGCAAGGTGCGATTGCAAGCCTCCCGTTCATCTCTTTCAATAGGGCCATCCCATCTATGCTCTAACGTTTTTAGAGGTAGAAGTCCCCCAGCAGGATCAATGTATCAACATGGCCGCCCACTTTACCACATTAGCACGTCTTAGGAGCCCCTTAATACACGTCGATTAAAGAAGCCTTCAAACTGCTTGGTGCGATCCATCGCAATTGCGATACATACCAAGCCTTTTAATGATGCTCCATGAAGATCTCAGCATTGCCAACTCTGATGCGTGTCAACCAAACCACGTCAAGTGGAATAGAGTACCTTCGTCTTCCTACATCGAGTCTTCAAGAAAACAACTGTTAGTGTACTGTTGATCTGAATTTTATGCTTTTCTGAATATGTTCTGAACATGCTGAACATTCTGTAACATCACACAATATATTTGCTTACTTAGACAGCTTAATTTCACACATTGAAGCTTGATGACAGAGTTCATTCAACTTATCTCAGTTAATCAGGACTTCTTTATCTCACATACAGTTTCTTCAATCGACTTCCATGATTGCTATTCCCGCAATGGCTATTGTACAACTCATCTTGTCAGTGCAAAACTTTTACCCAATACCAAAAGGATGAGGTCTGCGCAAGTCCATTTTCCAGACATTCAGAACACAAGTAACCGTGTGTCATGTCAAAAACTCTTCTAATTACACACAACTTGTGCGTACAGACCATCTCCCACTTTGATCAGGGATATCTTCTGACTTTTGTTTGTTGAAGGCGTTGATCATCATCGCCTTCTTCTTCATCATTGACCTTCATGAAAAGACCCAATTGCTCTAAGGCATTATTGCATGGATGACCAGACACCGTTTTCCCCTCTTGTGAAACAGAACTGCTCCCTTTTTCCATGTATGTAGAGCTGGTGAGCATTTCTAAATCCTTGAGTATGTCCCAACTCTCATCAAAGTCCACAGTTTTCTTCATCTGTCCAAAAAAGTCTGGTTAGAATCTCTTGCTAAATGCCGGTCAGATTGATTTATGAAATCAGATGTCACAATACCTGCTGCAGACGTAAACGAGCAGCCTGCCTTTCAGCCTCCCTCTGCTGTCTGGCTTTTGCTGCAGCTGCAATTTCTGCTTTCTTCTGGGCACTTTCTGCAGCTTTTGCTTCAGCTCGCGGCTTAGATTTCTCTGCATGACATCATTTGAATTTTTAATAAGGTTCTTCTGATTTGCTCCTAGTTTAAAAGTTTAGAATCTAGATACAAAATTTACGCACAACAGGTACAAACGTTCTTTAATGTGCCTTTTCTAGTTCTTCTCTGTCTCTTCTGAGCTTCTCAGGATCAGTAGTATCACACTGCTTCACAAACAGAAAAGGTAATGAGAACAGTTCCAACAACAAGCATCTAGGAAATCCAAATATATCCTTTGATTTTACGAGCATCAGACATTCTAGCTACCTTGATACTAGGCATTGTCTTCTCATGAGCCTTCAAGATTGTGTCAGCAAAGCGGCTTTTCAGAAGAGCAGTTCGAAGACTTTGCTTCTTAGGGGACAACTGATGCTGCAAGGGTGCATTTGGTTGCTTCTGCCTTGATAAAGTTCCTGCACAAGGCAATGTAGTGCAAACCAAACGCTGTCAGATACAAAGACCACTAAAATATTACATTAAAAAAGTCCTCATTTAGAGAAAGAATGGTGAGAAGTATAGTGCATCTTGTGGGTGCTGGGTACACACTTTTGACATCATTATTCGTTGTTGTCATCATCATCTGGTCAATGGGGCTGCCCCGTTGCTTGCTATTGATAGCAGTCCCTGATGATAAATCCATTGGTTCCTGCAGGTGTCGGCACGCACAGGAAGGGCACCTTTTAAAGCCTCCTCGAAAAACTTACAGGCTCTATAGGTAACTAGGCCATTGGAGGTTCAAAACCAAAACTCTTAATAGAATGTTTAAAAACTGCACCTTTCCAGCAGAGACTTGTTATTCAATGCCACAAGATTGAGCATCATCTGCTTCCGAATCACTTTCTGATGAGCTTCCAGAGTCAGAACCTGTTATCCATGCTTACCCATCAGCAAACAATATTATTTTATATAAATCCATTGGTTCCTGCAGGTGTCGGCACGCACAGGAAGGGCACCTTTTAAAGCCTCCTCGAAAAACTTACAGGCTCTATAGGTAACTAGGCCATTGGAGGTTCAAAACCAAAACTCTTAATAGAATGTTTAAAAACTGCACCTTTCCAGCAGAGACTTGTTATTCAATGCCACAAGATTGAGCATCATCTGCTTCCGAATCACTTTCTGATCAGCTTCCAGAGTCAGAACCTGTTATCCATGCTTACCCATCAGCAAACAATATTATTTTATATTTATGAGAGAGAGAGAGAGAGAGAGAGAGAGAGAGAGAGAGAGAGAGAGTTACTAAAAAGAGAGAGAGAGAGAGAGAGAGAGAGCTGATATTGAAAAACAAACATACCACTAGAGCGTGATCCAGAGTCGCTGCTGGAGCTACTGCTGGAGCTACTGCTTGAGCTAGTGCTCGAGCTACTGCACTTACTGTCAGCAGCTTTGTCCATCTCAATTTCCATAGGTGGAAAGCTTGTTGTAGGCATATCAACCCCGATATCAACATCCTCCTCTCCAGTGGCACCACCTGCAGTCATTAGACAGTCAGGTTTAAGGAGTTCTCTTGAGCCCTTTTAACATAGTTGCTTGGTTCATCTTTGCTACCTGCAGGACCCTCTCTTGAGTCCTCAGCGACTCCATTTGGTGGCTGCTGACACGAAAAAAAATGTGAAAAACTAATTTAAAAACAATATGTAGGTTAGACAAACAGAAAGCAAGAAGCAAATAAAGATTACAAGCCTGAACCTGTGTTATTTCACCAATATGAGTCTGCTTCAAAGCATTAGGCTGTATGAGTAGATTATAAAGCTCCCACAACACCTCACAAGGTACAGAATCAATATCTATGGTAACTTCCCCATTCTCACGTTTCAAGCCAGTATATTCTCTCTCAAGAATCTGCATAACTTCAACCACCTTATTCTGTGGTAAAAATTCCATAATCTGACTGAGAATCTGTTTTTGTTCACGAGTCATATTACCCTGTAAATTATTTATGCATGGTTTTGTCTGTTTTTGTTCAGAAGTCGTATTATCCTGTAAATTATTCACGCATGGGTTTGTCTGTTTGCGCAATTTACCATGTACAACTTCAGTGGACCACAAAATAGGCTGAACCGTATGATTCCCCTCTGCATTCACCCCTCTTTGGGTGTCTTGACTGATGTAACCATCAAGATTCAGTTGTCTTATTTTTGTTTCTATTGTCTTCCATCTGGACTCGAACAGTTTCAGTAGAACATCAGCCATTGAATGTACATCATGGCCCTCTGGATTGTATTTTTTTGCATTGAAGAATGTCAGTCTCACATCTTCTGCAAACTCCAAGGGAGAATTGTACATGTTTTGATGAAGCTTTTTTTCAATGGTGCCCAGATCCATTGGTTTCTCAATAATGCTAAAATAGTCAGGTGCTTGGGATCTGACTATGTCAACCGGTTCATTGAAAACCCATCCATGCTTGTGCATCTTAAGCCTCTGTAAGATTGTATTGCACTGTTTCATAATATCTGCTGTTTTTTTGGCATAAAGGTCTAATTTCTGCCGCTTCATATCTGGAAGGTTGAAAAGTAGCTGCGAGTCTCTTTTTGAACCACCTTTAGACTTCTCTGTCTTACCTAGCAAATCACCTGCATTTGCATAGGACCAACTGGCCTTAGAGGTCCCCTTTCCTTTGACACCACCTTGAGGATACAAGTCTGAGTTAGCAAATTTGGGTTGACAAATTACACCACCTTTTCTTTGAGAAAATTCTCTCGAACTGGAAAAAGGTTCAATGGACTTAAAAGATGATTCATTGTTCTCGTGTTCTGCCATTTGCAAAAGTGACTTCAGTTCCTTCTCTCGAGCTTCAACTCTTGACAACAAGTTTCTAACTTGTTGCAGCTGGGACTTCAATTGCTTCCTTACCTCCTTTCTCTCAGCCTCTGAAGTTGGATTATCAAGACTAAAACGTACCGTGTTACAATGTAAATCATTCCTGGCAGTCTTACGATCCCAAACAGAAGGTTTATGTCTTAGACTGCAAGAATCCTCTGAATCTGTTTCAGATGGATAAAAGCTCTGTCTGTTTGCAACTTCTGCTGTCCTCTGACTACGTACATCACGTGAAGGAGGAAATTTAGATGGAACACTGGCTGGTGACAGCTGACTTTTCCTTACATTCTTATTGCTACTTTTTCTCTGCTGATTTTGTCTTGAACGGGAATTGCACCGAGCAGACACCATTGAGCAAGATAAGATACACCTGTTTGTATTTGCTTGATGACAAATTAAGTTGGCAGCTTTCTCTAATGTAAGCACCTGCTGACTAAAAGAAGCATTCAATTGGAGGTCTTGCTGAATTCTGAATGGAAAAGACAAGCATTTGGGCAAACATTTCTTATTAAGTTGGCAGCTTTCTCTAATGTATGCACCTGCTGACTAAAATAAGCATTAAATTGGAGGTCTTGCTGAATTCTGAATGGAAAAGACAAGCATTTGGGCAAACATTTCTTGATAGTATCTTCAGATGTTTCTTTCAAAGGAGCCACAGGCTGTGAAGATCCTATAACTCAACTCTGTATAGTTGAAAGAACCCTTGGTAAAGCTTTTTTTGTAAATTAACATATGTCTGTGCATGACTCTATAAGCATGCATAATTGGTTGTCAAGTCGGGAACATGGAAACCTGCACTCAAGCTATGCCAAAACTTTGTAGGGGGCAAGCTCATAGGATGTTTATCTGCATTATTGATGTAGCGTAACAGCTCAACAAATTCCACTAAACACCACATGGATATTAATTATATTATTTCAGTGCTTTTTAAGCATCCATGGCTTAAATATTGTGCAGTCAATGAATAATAATGGTCTTGTTTGTGAGATTTTCTGGTTTAGCCCATGAAGCTGAAGTAATAACTTAAAGATCAGTAAATGCACTGAAATATATCACGATTGGCCAGGACATGCTAGAAATAATGAACGTGTAAGACACTAAAAGGGTCCCAGCATGTGTGCCTTGCAGTACAATGTTTTCAATTAGAAAACTATCGAGACATGTTTACCCTGCAAATTTGGTCCCTCGCTTTACAAGGTAGTCAGCTTAATATGAAGCTTAGATTGAAGTGTCTATGCCAGACATGCTGTTGAATGACCTGCAGTAAGTGTTTGTGGAATTTTCTTCTTGTTTCCTACTAAGCCTAAAGGATCACAGCTCATGGGTGTTTATAAATACTAGATTTCAATGATACATCCACACTTCATCCTGTGCTCAATCAGGCACATTTGGCTGGCAATGTTTCACAGACTTGCAGCATAAAGTTCCTGAATTGCATGAATAAATGGTTCGTCTTATGCTTCCTTGTAGTCATCACATTCCATGCTACTGTTGTCCACATAGTTTACTGTTGTTTCAGGTGCATGCTGCATCTAAATTAAAAATTATCAAATAAAATTTTTGAAGCAAAGTGATGCTGCTCGGATACTATTGTTTTATGCTTCCTTCTAGTCAGCACCTTCCATGCTGCTGTGGGTCCACAGGATTTACCATTGTGTCGAGTGTGTGCTGCTGCATCTAAATTGCCTGATTATCACACACGAATTTTGAAGCAATGTGGTATTGTTCAAGATGGTATTAAGTATCCTGAAGATTGATTGGACAACAGTTTAAGGCTAAGCATGCCACCATGTACTGCTGAGGGGGAGAATATATGCACCCTGGAGGTTGATGGACAAATGTGCAGGGCAAAGCATACCAAGCGTATTGGCTTTGCACTTGGGAATACTTTGCTAATATCCAAGTCAGTCTTGGCTCCTGAATTTCAATCTAATTACGGCTACCATAACTGGTTGTATAAAATTCAAAAGTTTCTTTGAGGGATCTTAACAGTTTCCAATACATCTGTTGGCATTTTGTTTGTGCATACCAGGTTAATGTCCAAGTGAGTCTGCGCTCCCAAATTTTTAATCTAAATACAGCTACAATATCTGATTGGATATTCAAACATTTTTTTGAGGGACCTTAATAGCTAGTTTCCAATAGATCTGCTAACTTCTTTTAACCCCAGAAGTTAACAATTGCTAATAAGTATGATAAAAGCAGTCATTTTCCATTCCAAAGTTTGATGAAAGTGGCCATGGTCCATGTAAGACACAGCTTGACAAGGAAAAATACTCAGCCTTGCAAGGAGTGTTACAAAAAGTTCCTACGACCAATTTGCTGGACTGTGGCAAAGAAATAGTTGTGGTAGTTGTTACACCATACATTATTCTTAAAAGCATCTGTGTGGATATTAACCTAAAGAGACCCTTTGCCAAAAGTTGCAAATAAGAAGGGAGATAGTCGTATCTCCTCGTGATGGGTCAGATGCACACCTAATCTAATAATAAACTGTGAGATACCTGAATTGGTGCCTACTTTGGTTTTGTGCTCAAATGAATGAAAGCATGATTTCTCTGATTAGCCTGAACCAAAAAGCCATCATGATTTCATGTTTTGCACATCACTCTGTAGTTCATGAATCCAAAGCAAACCATCACATATTGGATGATAATGTGTAAGAATAGTAAATAACTATCAGTTCATGGTTTGCGCCTCACTTTCTAGTTCATGAATCTAAAGGAAAGCATACATTAGATCATAGATCGTGAGTTTTGAATTCATTGGCAGATCAAAGAAATCTACAATACACAGGAGTTGCAATCCTTGCTATTCCTGAAAGCTATGGCTACTAAAAGAGACTTGCTAGTCCAGTTGAGCCTCAGTACAACAAAAGCTATCAACAGTCCTTGACATGCAAAACCTCTCCATACTGGAAACTTGCTAGAGCTTAAGTGTGATCCAGAATATCCCTGTAAATTTCATAGGCCTACAGTCCAGTTCATGACTAGGAATCATCACGTTTGCACAATCTTGAATTTGGTTCACTGCAAACTGGGACTCTCCTAGACAGGTTGCCCTTGCAAATAACTCTCTGCCATGAGTATTGCCACCGTGTGAAATGCTCAACCAAAATAGATGGTGAGATCTAACTTTATCTCACAGAAATTCATCACCAGTGTACAAAAGAGCTCGACTGTCAAACCAAGAGAACTTTGCAGCGCAGTGAGGTTCTCACTTCTTGCCACAAAGAGCGACAAAGTGCAGAAGAGGTGTGAATTACTTGCCTCCCTGCATCAGATTACGGATGGATAGAAGGGTCAAACGCTAAATAGATTAATGAGGTATCGAACAGATAGGTAGGAGGGAAGACGAAGAATGTCCTTATAGTGAGAGACATTGATCTACCCAGATGAGCAAACTGCATGCAACAGACAGAGTCTGCGGGGTCATTCGGCCCGCTGCACCTGGCATGGGCTGTACAAATGGTAACAGAAGTGAACACTCTGCGTTTCTGTTCTTGAATGGAGAGTTTACTTTAATAAAGGACACTATGTACGATGCTGTACCACCCAGGTATTGCAGAAGCTGTACTGGTGAGACAGTGAGACTGACGGTGTCTGCTAAATTGGACAAAGTCACAGATTGATAATCACGACAACATCATGAGCTTCTGCGACGTGACTGCATTATCTAGCTAGGTGCGGTTGGGGTGGGAGGTGGCCAGCCCGGCCGGTGCAGTGCCTCTGGAGCAGAAGCTCATGACGTTGAACACTATGGAAAAATAAGGGACAAAAGTCCCTTTTCCGACATCATGGGCAACGTACAAAACTTCTGGTGTGTATGTCGGGATCACAAAATCATGCGACGTAGGTTTCCACAGAGCGGGGATGCTCGGAGTGTCGGCAGAAACATATCGAGCAGAGGCATCCAAGAATAACGATAACAGGAAAACGCATCCAATACATTATCAACAGGAAAGAGAAAAGAGAAAAGAAAGATAGAAGAGATGAATATTGGCGATTGGCGACAGGGAAAACAAGGAAACAAAGAAAAAGAATAAACAAATAAATGAAAATGCAGGCACAGAGTTGCGTGAGACAAACCTTGATAGGAGGAGGTTTGAGGCAGGGTCCAGGGACAGGCAGGTATGACTGAGGATGATGACGATGATGATGATGATGAGAAGAAGAGTTGACTGAACTTCAGTGGGTGTAGTAGACAAGTGGCAGGGGCTGGAGATGTCTGATTGATGACGAATCAAGTCTGATCGGCAAAGAACGTGCAGAAATAATTGGTGAGAAGCTGCTCTTTCTCTCTGGATCTCGCGAGACGAAGAACGCGTGGTGGGGGGGGGGGGGGGATGGAGAGAGAAGGAGTGGTTTATAAAGGGTGGCGGTCTGGGGGCCCTCGGTTGCATCGGCCCACCACCGCGCCCTTTCTTCGCACCCTTCCTTTTTTCTTTAGATTCATCGTTCGCCAAAGACCGACCGTACTGCCTAGAGCCTCCTGAGTCCTTGCCACGTGTCGATTGCTGGCAGCTTGTTAACTTCCTGGTTGGACTTTTTTTGACCGCACGTGCACCTTGGTCATGTTCGTACTAGCGCTTCACACCAGGACTCGAACAAGCATGGGTTGCAAGTACTAAGAGCCTTGGTCGCACCACGGCGAGTAGGGGGTAAAAGGGCAGCAGCAAATATGGAGGTCGCACCAGCGTAAGAAAAGGAAGCGTTTAAATTAAAAATCGAAAAGAAATCATTCCCATTGGCTCCGGTTTTGCAAGCTCACTTGCCAAAGTACCGATGCACAGTCAATCGGTAACGAGCGATACCATTCACCTTGCTAGCCCCAAGTTAGCACCTGCTGTTGAGCGAGTGCTAGCAAGGCAAAGTGAGGGTTAATGAAACTCCACTCCCCCCTGGAAGCATAGGGTGTGACCCAGGGTTAGTGGGGGGGGGAGTACATGGTGTTGCACTCTCCCCCTTAACTCTGGGTGTCTCTCTCTCTTTACACCTTCCCCATCAACCATACCAAAACCATGAACTTGCTTCTTGCAATATATAAACGACACACCACCCTTCTCTCTTCTCTTGCAAACATAATGTCATGTGCTCTCTCTCTCTCTCTCTCTCTCTCTCTCTCTCTCTCTCTCTTGTCATGGCAAGGTTTATCAACATCCATGTGCCGCATATATGGCTTAAAGGGGGGCATAGAAGGGCAATGGAGCGAGCACAAAATAGTAATAGAATTTCAAATAAATGTTATGAAGTTTTTCCTTTTGACAGCCCAAAGTGCCAAAGAAACCTACAGCTTGTGGTAGACTCACGACTCCACTTCCCATTCCGGCACCCCCTGGTTCCCAAAGAGAAGTCAAAGGCAAGGAGAAGCAATCCGTGGAAGTGGGGAAGGCACCAAGTATGGAGAAAAGAAATACATAGCCAGGCAGACAGCTAGCACCAAACGAGAGGCAAGACAACAAAGAGAATATACCTCCCAAGAAGCACTTTAGCCATAGAGGCACAGGAGGATAGAATGGGAGTAGGAAAGAAAGGAAATTAATCTCTCTCAAGAAACTAGCTCGTATAATTAGTGGGTGGATCATAATTGCTATGCTACTTTGGAGAAGAATGAAGAAACGGGAGATGATTTCTATGATCTATACTAACATGCCGCTAGCTTAGTAAAATGCTGTGCAATTTTGTGGAATGTAAGCTCGAGGGGTTTCTACATCACCTGTGTTTATCTATGAATTTTTTCGAAATAAAACATAACCATTTTCTATTCAGTTTGTAAATAATCCCTTTATATTACACCCTTCTGTATGTAAAAAAATAAATACAATTGGTATTTTTAAAATACCTTATTTTGAATCCACGTGATGCACACATATATTCATGAGTGAGCTCCCCGAGAATGTAAGAGGGTTAGGTTTTTAGAGATGCAAGAAGGTGTATTATACACTAATTAGGAAAAGAAAGCTGGACTTTGTGTCCATTAGGGTAAAAAACGTTTCAAAACGGCACTCGTAAGAAAATGATTAAGTTGCTAATTAGAAGAGGTTTAGAAAAGAAAAACCCTCCAAATTTGGCTGCCTCGACGTGATTAATGAGAGAATATATGATTCATTTAAGAGGTCGAGTATCAAATATCTTCAATCTTTAATGGACGATAAGTGTCACCTTTTCAGTCTTATTCTCTTGAAAATGGCAAAATCTTGTATTTTTGAATTTTCACACCAAAAGATGTCGCTCGTTTGTGTTCCTCAACGTTCATTTTCTACACCTCTCTTTCCTGTGGTTTTTATTTCCTTCTCTGTGATATTGTTGTCCCATTTAGGGTTCCCTACCAAAGTGTTTACTAGTACCTCTTTTAGCAATACAAGCGCAGCCCCACCACGCAAGTATAAAGTTACTATTTAGTTAGATCCTGTCTATTCATCTTGGAGGAGTATACACCATTGAGCATTGTTGGACAAGGATGAAGCTAACAGGTTGCGATTACAAGGAAAGAAGCATGTAGACTTATGGATGGATGGAAATATTTATCCTCCTGACCCTTCTACAGGTAAGCATCCTCCTTTTTACAATATTCACAACTTCATAAGGTATGTTGGAGATGGTTGTGATGGGATGCACTACAACATATACATGCTATAACGACGTTTTCTTTATATATGAAAAATATCCCCGTCGTCACTATTAGCGTCGCTACAAAACCGTCGCTATTTGCCTCGCTATTTTCGTCGCTAATACCGACGAAAATAGCGACGGTTACATAGGAATTTCCGACGCTAATACTGACGATTACATAATTATTTTGCGACGCTAATACCGACGGTTGCAGAAAAAAAATTTGTGGCAGCGCTGAGATACAGCCCTGCCACAGTTAGAGCCACACAGGGCTAAGAGACAATTCCTGCTGTCAAAGAAGTTAGACAATCGATCCCAAATAATGACAAGACTTTGCAAACAAGTACTTTCATGACATTAATTAACACAAATGTGCACTGCATTGATAAAGAAAATAACAGAACTTAAATTGAGAAGTGCTACTGTGACAAAGCAAATATGTATACACCTGTACATCAATATGTAGTGAATAACATGGAGATGTGTATATGGAGTCATGCTACAACATAGAAGTCCGAATCATATACACTTAGCTATTACATATGGCGGATAGAGGCCATAAGGCCTTACATAATACAAGATGGGGAGTAATCCTATGTAGCCTAATCTGCTCTCTACGACTCATCCGCATCAAACAACTCCTCTCGCTATAGTGGCATATCGAAGGGAGCCTGCAACAATAAATACATATATAACATGGAGATGTGTATATGGAGTCATGCTACAACATAGAAGTCCGAATCATATACACTTAGCTATTACATATGGCGGATAGAGGCCATAAGGCCTTACATAATACAAGATGGGGAGTAATCCTATGTAGCCTAATCTGCTCTCTACGACTCATCCGCATCAAACAACTCCTCTCGCTATAGTGGCATATCGAAGGGAGCCTGCAACAACAAATACATATATAATTGTGAGTACCAGATACAAATTGACATATAATGACAGATTTCTCAAATTAGAAATGATATATATTACTACTTACCGGTCCTCCGCGAGCATAGAGCTTCTCGATCAGGGCACTCAAGCCATGCTTCTCCCCGTACGTCACCTCTAGTGCAGTCGAGTCGCGATTCGTAAAACCTTGCTGTGGCACACAAACATTGAAAAACAACGTACTTGAGATTCATGTTCGAAATACATACATCAACATGGATGTTATTAAATTAGAGTACTCTACTCTATTAATACTTACGAAATCTGCCAGGAATGTTGTGTAGCCGCTGCTACCAAGGTGATGCACCGATCCTGCGTCCAAGTACGCCTTTGCTGCGTCCTTCTGCTGCTTCCACTTGTCTGGAGTGGATGTCGCCTCATCCTGGAGATTACTCCAGTCCTCTGTATCCAGCCACTGCGGCTTCGATTTGCCCTGCTTGACTGCTTCGCGTGCATTAGACCGCCTATGTGACTAATAGTCACGCACATGCATCATCATCCACCCTCTTGAAAATCTATAATTGCTAGAGGGCTGAGGGAACTCTCGATACAATGTATCGATTATGTACTCCTTGCTGGCATCTTGGATCTGCTTCCACTTGTCTGTAACGTTGTGTCGAAATACTTGTTGGCACAACTCATGCATCCTAGAGATGACAGTTTTTTCCTCATCATTCATGTATAAATGGCTAGTGGCCTTATCTATGAGATACGAGTAACCTGCAAGATTTTGCAAACGGGTACTTTCATGACATTAATATAAATGTGTCAAACACAACTTGAATTGATAAGTGCCATTGTGAAAAAGGATGCGAAAATACATACCTGGAGGAGTAGGTTTTGTGTACTTCTTGTCGGCCCTATGAGTGATCGGTGGGGTGCGTGAAGGAGTGGGAGCAGTAGACGTCTGCCCGCCACCACCAGTGAAAGACGGTGTCAACACCCTGGTAGCAGTGCGAGTGGGAGAGACTGCATCTGTATCCCCACAACAGGAGCTACCTCCTCCTCGACTACGTGACTCTGAAGCAAAGGGAGACCTGCGACTGCTTCTACTGGAGACCGAAGCATCGGACTGTCCAGAGTCTGCCGATCGTGCTGAGGTGGAACGGGAAAGCTGTGCATCGGCTCTATCTCTGACCCGTGCTAGCTGCTCCAGTGAGAAACGCGCTAGCGTCGCGTCAATGTCGTCATCTGTAAAATCGCGACTCATCCTGCCGTCCGTGGCCCAAATCCTAAACTTGCACATACAAGGAAAAATAATAATATTAGATAATGAATTGCAAGACATAATAAAATTAAGACTTAATTTGCAAGACTTCATTTTAAAATTAAAAAAAAAAGATAATACAAAGCACCATACTCCAAAAACATACAAACTGTCCTAACCGATTTGCAAAAAGTGGCATTGCTGTAGTCGGAGGAACGTTTTGATCGAGTCACTTTTGTTTAGGGTTCCACAATCTCATCTTGACATAGCTCAGTATACACCGGGAGATCTATACAAATTTCTCCACAAAATGAGGACTCTGCTTCATTTTCAAAAAACCCATCCTCTATCTCCTCTATCTCTATAGGTGAGATGTCTTGGTCCTCCAGGCAGTTCATCCTAGTTTCTTGTATGCCTTCTGTCATTGCCGCTATTAAAGGTGTCTCTTCTACGATCGGTATGGGGGTTCTGGCAAACACGGGGATACTCCTAGATGTCATGGGAATGACATACCACCATTGAGGTTGTTGCGGATTAGGGAAAAAGATAACCTGATCCATATTACGATTAGTATAAAAGTCCACTTTGAGATTGCTAAAGTGCGTCAAGTATTAGGGACTCTTACCTGCTCACAGTGATTTGGCAAAACAAATGTATCACTCAAATCGGTCCACTTCTTCGTTGAGTCAATCTCAACAAAGCCACTTGGCCCTCGCCGAACAGTTGCACCTGCTCCTTCGAGAGTAACCTTGAACCATTGCACATCAAATATGGTCACCGAGAAACTTCGATAATCCACTGCAAGGATACTCTGTAAACATCCGAAATACTCCATCTCTGCAACTACACGATTTGGATCTGTGGCACGTCGTCGGCTTTCCTGCTTAAACATTGCCATCACTCCACAGTCCATTGTCGAGCGTAACTTGTCGATGTGCTCTACTCTGAAATGTCATCCACGTGACCACGCTGCACTATGGACCTTATACTGGGAGAAGAACAAGTATATTAGTTGCGATTTGCAGTATAGATTGTAATTTCTTGGGATTCCATACCTTGGGATTGCATCCACGTGAGAAGCCCCACTCTTCTTCAGTAACTGTTTCTCCATCTTGAGATGCTTTGGTTAGGGCCTCATGTAGCCATCTAGTGGACATGAGTAGAGGCATCTCCTCTAAGCCCTTCAGATATCGAATGGGCCGTTGCCGCGTACTCCGTTGAAAGTCAGATCTTGCAGACTCTCACTCAGCTTGAGCATCCTCATACTGTTGCAGCCACTTCTCCATCATAGTGCTATGCAGCATACAAAATCGGTTCACCTTGGACTCCATGGATGCATCCATCTTCTTCTCTATTTTGTTTCCCACTAGGACATCTCCATTCAGATGATCATCCTCCTTAAGTGACCATATAAAGCCTTTGTCCCGGTCCACAGTGGACAACCACTAAAAAATGTACACCAAGGCCTCCGACACTAACCAACCTTCAGCCATGCTACCCTCAGGACGAGCCCGTTGTCGCACAAATCCTTTTCAGGTCTTCATGAACCATTCAAGGAAAAACATCCATCGACTATGGACTGGACCTGCAACCTGCAATTCATCTACAATATGCACTAGAAGATGGGTTTGTATCGTGAGCATGCTAGTGGGAAGATACTTCTCCAAAAGACAAGCAGTCTCTACTACCATGCATTTTGCGAATTCAATCGATGATGTGTGAATCTCTTTTTGGGAGACAAACTGAACCAACTCGGACAATTTGTAAATGACTGTCCGTACCTCCGATGTCAGAGACCCCGCAATTGCGATCGGCAATACGAACTGTGAAAACCATGTAATTAATATTGTGTATAAACAAACAGAGATTCTGAAATCTAATATGCAGAATCATGCCATACGCAGCCTCATACCATACGTACCTAACACATCTTATGCCAATCATGGGATTTGAGTCATGCCAGTTGGTCATCCTTTGTGAATGCCGTCTTGAGAGAATGCATTAGGCCAGTCGGCGTGCGAAAGGACTTGATGTTTTCCTTTACTCGTCGCACTTCATTGCCAGACAAAACCCAAGGAGCGTGCGGCAATTGCACTCGACCGTCGACGCCACTTACAGGCCAATATGGTTCCATCTTTCCCACTGCTTTCAAATCCATCCTCGCTCCTAGTGTGTCTCGCTGCCCAGTGAGGTGGTCCCATAGCAAGCTACCCACATTCTTAAAAATGTGCATGGGATCTAAAAGGTGGTTAATTTTCAGTTTTTTTCCAATAAGTCAGCTCATAGAAAATTGAGAAGCGTCGCATTCCACTGGGAAGCGAGTCTTGGTCCACCATCCTGCGATCAAACCAGCTCAGTGCGTTCATTCTCGCAGGAGGACGACCAAGAAATCCTTCTCTCATGACATGACCCTCTGGCAAAAAAGCCCAATATCCCTCAAATACCATCTTCTTCATAGATTTTGACATACGAGAATCCAACCTTGGTCCACGCAGAGGACATGCATGGTAACCTGATGTGACTAGCCTTGCAGAACACACATGTACAATGAGGCGTGCCATAACACCAACATTGCTCAAAGAAAACTAGCAAAATAAGAAAATACGCTTTACCAGAGCATTCTCCATAACCTGGAAAGTCATGCATGGTCCACATAAGAATTGCCCTTATAGTTGTGGATCGCCTACCAATATGTTTTCTCATGTTCTCCACTACAATTCCCTCCCACAACTCCTTTAGCTCATCAATCAGTGGAGAGAGGTAGGCATCCATATTCTTGACTTTGTATCGTCCAGGAACAAGCAAGCTGAGCAAAAGGTGTCCTTTCTTGGTGGAAAGCCATGGCGGTATATTGTAGTTAACAAGGACCACGAGCCATACACTATAGGAGGTGGAACATAAACCAAAAGGATTTACCCCATCCATGGCAAGACCGAATCGTAGATTCCTCGCCTTCTTTGCAAAGTCAGGGAAAGTCTCGTCAATGTGATGCCATGCTTCTGAGTCAACTGGTGTACGATGTACACCTTCAGTGGATCGATTTTCCGCATGCCATGTAGTCAACTTTGCAAAACTCTTGGTCTGAAAAATGTGACGAATACACGGTATCAGCAGAAAGTGCCTCAAAACCTTCTGCAGAACAGTCTGTCCTTGCAAGTCATTTCGATACCTGTCCGCACCGCACTTGGGACATGTGGCCAACAATTCAAACTCTCCCCCGAATTGAACACAATCTTTGGGGCAAGCATGAATGCAATTATAATCCATGCCTAGCTTTCACAGCACGTGTCTTGCATCATCACGAGACTCAGGCATCGTGTTTTGGATAGGCAAAATGTAAGATTTCAACATTCTACAAATTGCAATGAAGCACTTTATTAGAGTACTACATTGCACATTTTAATGGTTTTCAATAAAGAATCATACACATCATAATATACCTTAATAGCTCTGTCACACTCGCATCGCTCCATCCATACTTTGTTTGTATGCTCAACAATGCAATAAGTGTCTTCAAACGGGATACCCGACTCCCATCATACAATGGAATGGCAGCCTCCGCAATTAAAGGATCTTGGGATTCCGAGTCCATCGGAAGCAATGATTCGATCATGTACTCTAACTCGGGCTCCAAAAAAGCAGGAGGATAGTCCATGTCTCCAGCATTCTCACCCATAGAAGGGGGTTGAGAGTTATCACCTTCTATGAGACAGTTAGTTATCTTAGACGACATTTGTATAGAGCACGGATGAACCCGTCTTACTGGATGCAAGAGATCTGTGGACTGCAATGCATCGACATGGCCCTGACCCTGTAAAGGACGTTAAGGAGCTAACTTCTAAGATAATCCCAAACTGTTATACTTAAATCAATTACATGTCATATAGTAATGAGAGAGAACTTACCGTAATCTCGTAATTCAAGACTGCTTGGTCGATTATCTCAACTCAAAACTCTCCATACCGTTGCACATGCTCTATGGACAAACGACGTTTCCGACGAATGGCCAATTTGCATTGCGTGCATGGACAAGAGACACGTTGATTGAGCCAAGCCTCACGATCCCCACCATGTTGCTCGTGAGTGCTAGACATCTTGACTGCGATGTAATGGAATGATAATTTAATAACGATTCTATATTGTATATTGAGACCACTCCACTATATATATTTCAAGTCTTTTTTAAAAAAAATTCGTACCTATCTCTTTGAGTTCGGCTCTAAACTTATCTATCTTTGAGGTCGGCTCTAAACTATGCTCACACACATACATTTTTATAACAGTTAATAGATCTTCCACTATGCCTTGAAAGGCACAACTCCTTTTGAAGCCTTTATTGGTCAAATGCTAGTAGTGAGTTGTTTGAAAGTTTTTGGAAGCATTACTTATGCTCATAGAAAGAAATTAGACTCTAAATCTCTCAAATGTATTCTCATGAGTAATAGTAACATCACCAAAGAATTTTACTTTTATGATCCTAGAAAAAGAAGTATTTCTACATCTAGAAATATCGTTGTGGATGAATATGTAGTTTAGAAAGATCTTGCAAAAGATACAATCCAAACAAAACAAGCATCTCATTTCTCTTTCTCTACATCTCTATCTCTCTCGCTCTCTCTCTAAAGTTATAATCAAGCAAAACAAGCATCCCCCTTCACACTCCTTTCCATTTCTCTTTCTTTCAACACTTTCTACCCTATATACATTGCAAAGATTGAAGAGAACTAACACAAGAAAAAATATAAAAACACTCTCTTCCATTTCTCTCTTTCAACACTTTCTAATCTACATTGCAAATTAAAGTAACACAAAGATTGAAGAAAAACCAACACTTTCTAACCTACATTGCAAAGAATAAAAACCAACACAAGAAAAAATTTGAAAACACTCACTTCCATTTCTCTCTCTTTCAACACTTCCTAACCAACATTGCAAAGCAACACAAAGCAACACAAAGATCGAAGAGAAACCAAAAATTTCTAACCTACATTGCAAAGCAAAACAAAGATTGTAAAGAAACCAAAACAGGGCATACCGCCGTGCTCTCTTCTTCTTCCACGACCTCTTTGTGTAGGCGACGCTCCTCTCCTTGCGTGCGGCTCGCGGCTTGCTTCCTTGCTTACCTCCCTCTCTTGCTCACCTCCATTTCTCTTTCTCTCCGCCTTCGCCTTGCTTCTGCAGTTCACGCACGTGTTTGAAAGAAACATTTGGGTTTCTGCGAAATGTTACCAGAGTAAGTCGTTGCTATTAGCGTTGCTATTAATAGCAACATTTTTAGCGACGCTAATACCGACACATTTTTTGACTTAAAATATTTCTAGGATTAGCGACGTAAATAGCGACGCCGAAAAAAAAACGTCGCTATTTAGCGTCGATATATGTGTGTACCCTTGTAGCGATGCTTTGCTATTGCATGAGGTTATATTCTGCATCTTTTATATTTACAGAACAAATGCACGAAATGAAGAAAGCATTAACATTGGCACAAAAAACTATTTTTGAGCTAACGGACAAGGTTGATAATCTAGAAAACTCTAATCAATCATTGTAAGAAAAATTACTGCACTTGAAAAAAACTCCAATAGGGTTTAGATAGAGAAAAAGACCACTTAAAAATATAATGGACTTGTGTAGTCGGGTGAAGAAAAGGAGACTAAATCTTGCAAAGAGATGATGTCTCTAATATTTTAGATATTAATATTTGAGAGAATGATGAGATGATTAAGCTTATTAAAGAAACCATGACAAAGAAGGACATTATAAGGATTCTTAAATCACCTGAAAATGTAGACTTGAGAAGCCAAACTCTGAAAGAGTTAGTGAAAGATTTAAAAGGAATAGTTAAACCAGATGAAATAGTGGAGACATGTGACATTATGGGTATCAATCGTAGAGGTTATCGTGCTCTCTCTAAATTGTGGTTTACAAATCTTAAATGTCATAGAATAAGTGCATTTGGTTTGTCTCCGCCTCTTACACTTTCAATTGCTATGACAGCTATGAATTGTAGGATTCCATATGTTTTTGGGGAGTATATTCATATAGAAGGATCCATGCCCTATGAAAAACATAAAACAAAGGCCTTTTTTGAATACAACACGTTTAATAATATTTGGATTGATCTTAAAAGAGTCCAGATTGCAATGGTCCATATGTATAAATTTACTGTCCAAGAATGTTGTGGCATTTTGAAGTTTGCACTAAAATTGGATGAAGCACAGATTCAAAAGGAACAAAAGATGGAAAGAGTCAGCATCTGTATCATGAACAGGGCATTGGATTACAGTACCACAGGGAACCAGAACAACAATTTAAGATACAATCCGAGATGGAGATTTGGTGGATTGGTGTGGCCCAAGTACAACCTAAAAACCATGAAATCTTGACATGGTGATTGTCTCATACAGGTATTCATGATATTATAAAGTCTCAAAGTGAAAGTGAAATGTTGATAGTCGATGGTGTTGGTAGTTTTAATATTGAATGACATATGAGTTCTAGCTTAAAAACTATCAAATGTATGCTTGGAGTAAGTAATGGGGCCAATGCAAAATATCCTTATATTTATTGCATGGAGAGTTTGGGATCCAAAGAATGAAGTACTTTGCGGTCAGCAAGAAGAGCCCCGACTTGGAACTCTATAGATTTGAGTAAGTTCAAAAACGTGGATGGCTTATGGGATCCTATTCTCTCAATCTCTCTAAGGGACATTCATATTTGTACATTACATGCAAAGACTAGAATAATTGATAAGTTGCTTAGATTGCATCTTGACTATGTATATTCAATAAAACCAGTATCTTTGTCAGATGACTGTATTGATAAATGTGAGGCTTTACTATCAAAAATGGGTTTTCATGGAGGTCAAGTTCACCTGAGAAAGGATCCAAAAGCCTCAGGGAAAACAAGAGAGGTCTTAACAGATGTCTCTATGGGGGGTGAAAAAGCTAGACGATTTCTAAGAAATCATACTGGTAAACAAGTGAAGGCATTGTGGGAGTGTTGAAGAGAGTTGTGTGCAATCACAACAAATGTGGCTAGCACACCACGAATTGCATTTCTACGAATGGAGGTTTGGAGACACCTTGAAATATTTTTAAAAATGCTCAAGGAACAAAAGATAACATCTAACTAGTTGGAAGAGTACAAACATTCAATTGTGAATCTTGTTCAAGCAATCAAGGAAGCTTGGGGAGAAAAGGATATTACTTTCTACTTGGTAAGATGGACATAAATTTGAACCTTTCTGTTTTGAAACCAAGGTTTAATAATTTAAACTAATTATTGCTTGTTGGGTTGTCACAGCATATTCTTCTTATTAATAGGCCTTTTTTTGTGGAAGAGCAAGGCCCTCTAGCAACTTATAGTAGCCAAGATATGGCGAAATCTCACTACCAAGCACGCATGTGTTTCTTTCGGAGCACTAGACATGGAGGAGGAGCAACAAAAACCAATGCCCTTCAAGAGTTATTCAATTGGTTTTTTCGAAGACAATTTCAAAGAACACAATAAATACAGTGAAATCTAAAATACCTATACTATTTTCAAAATGTTATATACATGGCTAGCTTCTAAGAGCATTTACATCCTCTTCCTCCTTGGGCATTTGTCCTCTATAATGTAAAAACTTTCTTCTCTTGTATCCAGCTATGGATTTGATATTTGTTTTGTTTGCTGCTAAAACATAAGATGAGTATGCAAGGAAGTATCTAGCCCTGGAAGCAAAGAAGTTGGGACCATAACCAAATATTCGGATGGCTACTGTTTTTTCCAAAAACATAACTTTATGCGCATTGTATTACAAACCTAAGTATCCAAGAAGCCTTGTAAGTGCTTTGACATAGACAATTGGCCATGAGGCCTCCTCTGAGAAAGTGCTATGCAAAACCAACAGAATATTGAAATCAATCCTCGATATATAATGCACAAGTGCAACATCCATTAGGGAACTACCACCAACTCTCGATCCTTTGGCTCTTCCCAAGAAATTATCCTCATCTACAATCTCCAACTGTAAAAGCAATAGTCAGAATGAAAAAAATAAAAATATGTATGTGATTCTAAAAGCATTACCATTTGATTTTCATCTAACACTCTCAAGTTTACTTGAACTCCATAAGTTCATTGATGTCTCCTTGATATCCTTGAGCCCCTTTACATATTCTGACTCCTCCCTTCCAAAATTGGAGATTCCAAGCCTCTCTTAAAATTGGTCAAACTCTTTGTCAGCAACTAGTAACTCTCTCTCAGCATCTTTAACCTTGCTTAAACATAAGGATAAAGCATTTGATGCATCCATAAACATATCATCAGACATTTGAGTATCTAGTTTAAGTATGTCCTCCTTGGACTCATTTTCAACATCCACTATGCCTTTTGCATCTACAGACACCTCTGCAATAACTGCCAAGCAATAATCTTCTCTCAAATTGAAAAGAATTTGGAGATCAGAAAATAATATGTATTCCTTGTCTTTAATTGGGAAAGTAGGCAAAGATGGAACAATAAGGCTTGAAGGACTGTCAGATGGTTCATCAACCTCTATAATGGTTTCTTCAATTACAGTCTCTACTTTGAATTCAGCAACATCCAGGTCATTTGCAACTAGCGCTTCCATCTAGGTGTCTAGTTACTCCTCAACATCAACTTCATCTACTATCTCTTTAAGAAGGCAACAACTAGATAATTTTGAGGTTTCTTTATGCTTTTCATCAGATTTTAGAGGGTATTTCACAAGGGCAAATACAATGAATGCAATAGATTTAAGCATAAGCCTACATTTTTTTGGGTGTAAAGAGCATAACTCATCTAGATAAAATCTATCAATAGAATGATAACCACATTTCTTGGTAAACAAAGACTTCTCAGTGCCTACTGACCTTCCAACAGGGGTGTGAACATACTCCTTGGAATCCAACTGAACAACAGGATATGCCAACTCTTCAAACTCTACAAAATACTCATTGCAAAAGTCCTTTGAGAAATTAAGAACTTGATCAAGATCACACTCTGGATTGAAAATCTCCCTAGCTGTTGGATAGAATGTAAGGTCAATATTTTTTCTTATGAGAAAATCCAAGAGCTTCTCAGAGGCTGTAACATCTATAATTTGAGAAAGCCCTCGACCCTCACAGGAGACTTTGAAGCCTTTCCCTTCTTTGAAGCCTTCCTTGAACCTTCACATGTCATTGACATATGAGATGCTATTGAAACATCTGAAGCAACTAACTCCTTTGTCATTGTGGGCTCAAGGACTATTTTCCCCTTTATAGATGTGGAGGCAGATATGTGTGACATTTCTATTCTTGACATCTTGAATCAATAGCTTTGAAGACTACTTGCCTATACAAAGAAAATATATGTATAGAGCTCTTGAAGTGCAACCCTCGCTCCGTGTTGGAAGATCAACTTTTACGACGTGAATAGAAGCATTTATGAGCCTCAAAACTCCACCATCGCACCGTTCCGATTTAGAAGTCGGTTGGGATACTACACACACAACGCAAAACAAAGACACATGTGTGAGAAAACCTTGCGAGAGAAATAAAAACCTTGCGCAAAGTCTTTCCAATACGACGTGAGTGGAGAGAAATGAAGGGTGTGATAAATGCGATGTGATAAATGGAAAATCAAAATGATGCGAGAAAAGAAAGATAAAAACCTTGTTATTCACCTTATCGCGCTATTTTGGAAATTGCGGAAGAACTTTGTCTTTCTGAACTCGCACTATGTTTCTGTATGCTGCCTTGGGGATGGACTTTGGGAATCTACTCAAGCATGCAAGCATGGAAGGTTACTTTGACAGGGGTGAGGGATGAGGAAGGTCTACGATGGATTGCGTACGAAATGATGTCCAGGTTGGGAATGATATTGGACGTGGATTATGGACGGAGTACAGAATGTGGGGACGACGGAGTCAGTGACGTCGGGGGAATGGGATTATGGACATACAGGTGTCTGTGATTAAGCCTTAAGGGGACAGAGATGGAGAGGAGCGTCTGTGATTAGGAAGGAAAAGGAGCTGAGGAGAGAGGAAGAAATTTGACGCAGGAGGAAATCGGGAGGAAAAAGGTGCAAAATTTTTCGAGTGGGCTTAAATAGGCGTGAGAGGGAAGAAGGAACTTTTCAGAAAAACCTTAATATCGGGGCGAATGAGAACGTGACACATGGACATCAGTAACCCAAGTATATAAGAACTTCTCATTTGGCGGGAGCGTGAATTCAAAACTTACGTCACCACTACCGTCCCTCTGACAAAACCTTGCGTCACGACTGTCGTATGATCGACAGTACTGACGTATTCCATCGACAAAGGTGCCCTACGTCCGTGCTGCTCATTCACTCCTGGTTTGTTGGAAGCCCCCAATATGAAGCGATTAGAAGAAAGAAGGAAATCAAATTCACAAAATCTCATTGTATTGGGCAATTTTTTGCGAAGGAAGGAAGACAGGTCCAAGGCCTTATACGAAGCGATAACGTCAATGTAGGGTGTTCGTAATTGCATTATATTGGAAATCAGAAGCACGGAGAATGGGTTCAAGGGATAGCATCCTTGCAGCTTCGATACGAAGTGATAAGGTCAAAGGATAGACCTCAGATCAACGCTATCTCATTGTATTGGGCCAAGCATTATTTCGCATTTCATATCGCGTGAGAGGAGCAAGTCACCTTTGTATTCAGCTTCCTGATTGCGCCGTGTTGGTTTCAATGGAAAGGACAAAACAAACAGCAAGGAAGGTATTGGTGAAGAAATCTTCTAAAGAAGGTGTTGAGCTAACTGTTGAGGAGACAGTTGAAGAAATTGTTGTCCATGTTACACCAACTGGTAGTTCAGGTGAATTTCCCTCAAAGAACAAGTCATTTGGTGAGTTTGAGCCTTCATCTTCTCCTCAATCTCAGCCTGCCAAGGAAACCCCTATGAGGAAAAAGAGAAAGTCAAGATGGTTTTACATGCAGAGGTGTTTTACAGAGATCAGAAAAGCTCAAAAGTGAACTAAGCACCTCATTCCTAAGGCTGCATTTTTTAGACTGGTCAAGGAGATATTAGATAGGTTGTCCCTTGTTGCTTCTGTGGATGGTCTCAACAAGAGATGGCAGTTGTCTACCCTCCTATGCTTGCAAGAGGCAGCAAATGATTTTTTGATAGATTTTATGAATGATGCTTATATTGTAGTTGTCCATGCACATCGAATTACATTAATGAATAAAGACTTTAGTATGGTTAGCAGACTTAGATATAGGTTTGACAAAGTTTTGAAGCCTCTTCCATCAACAACTGATCTCAAAAGGCATTTGAAATCCTCAATGTTCCACCCAGGAGAAAGCAGAAAGAGCCACCAGCACCCAAGATTGAAGAGGTTACCCATTTGTATCCTACAAGGGTTTCAAGTGAGAAGACCAAATGGTAGTGAATGTTTCTATTAGTCCTGAGAAAGAAGACTAGCTCAGCATTTCTCCAGAGGATAAGATTCTATTTGAGAAAAAGGATACTCAACTTACAGATTCAGTAGTTTATTGTTGTTAGAGGTAAAGTCTTTCGCTTCTCTTTATTTATAAAGAAATTTTCCAAGGGTCCTTATATTGTACTCATTTTCTTATTCAGTCTTTACTTTGTATACAGGGCATATGTTGCTTCTCTTAGCATTAATATTGCTAAGAGTATATTTATTATTGATCCACTTCCCTCAATGGATTTGTTTTCAAAATCTGATTCAAATATTGCAAGGTTTTTAAAGGACTTCAATAGTGTCACAAACCATCATTTTTTTTTCCATTTATTGAAATATACTTTCTTCAACATTCTATCTCTTGATGATTTGTCTTTAGGGTTATTATTTCTTGCTTGTGTTTTGGTTTGCAGAGGTCACTGGAGACTATTCTATATCGACATTTTTGTAAGAGAGGTCATTTTTATGAATTCTCTTTCAGGAATCCATGGCCAATCAAAGATGTATTGTCAATAAATACTCTTTATTTTATCTTTATTGGATAAAATTTATGATATTCGCTAATAAGTTAATATGTGCAATGTTGCTAGACTTGTTACTACCCACTTGGACACTAGCTTTGAAAGCATTGCTGATCCTCAAAGACCTTTCAAGTTTCTACTTCAAGAGGTCCCACTGCAAAATGACGTACATAGTTGTGGCTGGAGAGTGGTTTCAAATGCTTCGACGATAATAGATTCAAAGCTATTGAATGTAGAGGGGGTGAATGTAAGTCTCCTGTGCTTTATCCTTTTTATAGGTAAAGTCTCTTGCTACTTCAAATAACTTGTGTGCTTTGTTACAGTGTAGAGACTACCCTGAGGCATACATGTGGTGGATACAGGAGAGGTGTATTGAACTAGTTTTAGATAGGGTAATTACACCAGTGGATCCAGATTCCCCTCTCCCAGCAGCTAAAAATTCCAAAGGACAAGCAATAACAAAGGGCAAAGGCAAGAAAATGGCAACCACCAAGAAAAAGAAGTCTCCAAGGTGCAAACAAAAGGGGCACAAAATGAAGGGCATGTCTAACATTTCCCCATTGAAATTTAGTCCATCTCCTCTAAAGCCTAAGGAGAAAAGAGTGCCTGAGGTAATTAAGTTCTTCGAGCAACGAAAGAAAACACCTAAGAGGAAACTAGTGATTGACAGATGAAGGAGAAAAGTCTTAATGATGGAGAAGCTAAAGAATAGCCTTATAATTATCAATTTTTCTATTTGTACTGAAGTAACATTCCCCTTGTATATACATTTGTAGTGCAATATTTTGACCCAAAATATAATGATATGTCATATTGATCTACCCATGAAAGAAAATGTTTTGTTCATAGAATCATAGAGAATTATAAAGCTTGTACCAAGTCTTTTCTATTAAATTGTAATGCAATTTTGTAACTCATGATATAATGAAATCATTTTGGTCCACAAATGAAGATTTGTTATTCATAGAATCATTGCAAAGCTTATACTAAGATTTTTTTTAATAGTACTTCTCAATGTGTATGATTCCATGTTTCTGGTAGCAATATTTATGAGCAAAAGAAATATTCAAAATTATTTATACATGCATATTTATGGTTCGAAACTCACAACACTAGGAGGCAAACAACTCATACATGATACAGAGCTCTCAACTCTTTTTCCAATTACAACACCATTTACCTTGAACTTATATCCACGAGTAACATTGTCTAGAAACTCTAAGGTGTCTCTTACATCCTTAAGACTCCACTTTGAAGTAATGTTCACCTCTTTTACTTCTTGTGCGATAACTTGCAGTGTAAATTTCAATGTCTTACAATCAATATCTAAATCTAGAGGAACCCAAGCACCCAATCTTAGTTTGTATCTTCTATAATCAAAACCTATCATAAGAGATTGTCGAGATATATTATAGGATAAACCAATTGATTGAGGGCACACATTGCACCTTATAAAGTCACCTTTGTGGTCAGATTCCTTGACTTTCCAACATAGACCTAAAATTTTTCCAAATCTTCCTCTGAAAAATTTATGTTTAGCCATGAAACCTTCGTCCGTTGTAAACATACTATTTTAAAGCAAGCTACAAAAACATGCAAGGGTAAAAACCATGATAAGCGTACTCTTCTGGAGATCCTTCCAGGAGTCATAGCCATTTGAATATCTTGAGCAATTTTGAGTTTAAAACTCTCCATTGTTGCTTCATCAGTCATCTCCCAATCCAAATATGAGAGGCTTGGTAACTGCAGATCTTCAAGGTATCCATACACAGCTGCTCTTGAAGGAACCACATATTGTGCATAATACACAAAAATTCCACTTTCATGAAAAAAAACTCGTGGTCTGATTAGCATAAATAATGTCTGCGAATTCTTTATGAATGGCATGGAATTTTTCACTGAGGCTCTCCACAGGTTGCCACTCGAAACTTGTTGATAGAAAGATATCTACAACCAATAATCCATTATTTATCATATCCTTCAAACAAAACCATATACTCACGTATATTTTACAACTCAAACTTATAGTACTTACAGTGTACTTGTTGGAAAAAAAATTCCTGTGGAGCCAAGTGCATATCTCTATCCATTTAAACATGTTGCACCAAAGCAAACCAGCCTTGAGGCGTGGTTTTGAAGGCAATGATACGTCCCTTCCAATGATATTTGATATCCCCTTGTTTTGTTTTTTTCACTCTATGAGAACCCCTGCAAGATGGTAGCATTGTAACCCAATAATTTATAGTAAATATTTTGGGCTCCCATTCTCCATTTGCGCTCTTGCTATACATGGTGCAAGATTTTATAGAATGAGAAGGACATCTTGTGGACGCCATGTAAAAGACAACGAGTATGCAGACAATGTGCAGAGAAAGAAACCTAAAGAGAGAGGTCAATGAGACAAATTAAAAATACTACGAGCGCTAAGAACTTTGAAAATTCTCCCGAGAAGGACATCTTGTGGATGCCATGTAAAAGACAACGAGTAAGCAGACAATGTGCAGAGAAAGAAACCTAAAGAGAGAGGTCAAGGAGACAGACTAAAAATACTAAAAGCGCTAAGAACTTTGAAAATTCTCTTGAGAAGGACGTCTTGTGGATGCCATGTAAAAGACAATGAGTATGCAGACAATGTGTAGAGAAAGAAACCTAAGAGAGAGGTCAAGGAGACAAATTAAAAATACTACGAGCGCCAAGAACTTTGAAAATTCTCCCAATTCTCAAAATGGTCTTGATTAACTTAACTTTGTCATGTCTTTGTTAGAGGTTTTGTCAGCTTTTATTAGTTAATAGGGGCCGTTGAGACTACCAAAACTTGTCAAGGTTTGAAGATTTTGGCTAAATAGGAGGGGAGAACCACAAAATGTACTCTACTATCTCAAAAGCAGCGGAGACAAGAATACCATATTTTTGTCCACGTGGCAAAATATCTTTGGCCCTTTCCTTAATCCACGGATTAACAAAAGTACCATTTTTAATGTTTTTTTGCCCTAATATTTTACAAGAAATAACCTTTTACAAACAAGTTCAAACAAATTCCTTAACTTATCTTCACGTTAATCTTTGTCTCCTGCCCATATAGAAGAAATTATGTATCCCTTCTGTCCAACAGAAGTCCCCGATCCAAATCACATGGCACCATAATTTATATCCTTTATCTAGAATAGGATCTTCCAACAGCCTAGACGTTGGGCTCACGGCAGTGTATAACTTCGTTCCAGTCTAGGCAAGCAATGTCCAAAGCTCCACTGACCCCAAGTGACCTAGGAGTAAGACACAACTTTCATATTTTCACCACTCGACCTTTGGCCCATGAATCGAGCAGTGTCCCCTCGGGTCGAAACGCGGCGTGACCTTGGAGATGGTCCACCCATGCAAAATATCCTTCCTTAATAAATCCAATTAAGAAACAATCATAATCAAGGCAATCAACCTAATAGCATCTTCCAAGAAAACATTCATTTATTCCCCATGGTAATTTGTCATCACAAACCCCCACCATAAATTTTACCATCAATCACAAGCACTTGGAGTAATCATCCAATCCATAATCTAACAATTAGTTGAATGTACAAGCATTTAGGGAATTGTTCGATCAAGCAACAAAAACTGATTATATTTTTCCCAAACAATACAAGAATAGACACGATAACAATTCCATTGCATATTCACTCTCCCCCTTGGGATCAAAGAGCGATTCTATGTAAAATTTACTTAACACTTGTATACATAATTTTTTATGTCATTCTTTTTAGATTATGCCATTCATAACCCTTGACCAATTCTTCCTTGTAATTGCTCTATCAATGAATAAGCCATATACAACTAGGTGCAATTAACTTCCCTTGATACATGCACTTTGCAAGCTCCATCTTTCAAATATGTGATATGAAATTTATCATTTTCAATGACCTATACTCGTGCATCATAGTATGGGGTCTAAGATATCTCATACGAGAATCAAAGTAAGCATCTATCAATTTGGAAATATATTACTTACAACTGGTACCACAGTTGGATTGATAGTGATGCCTTCCCTCGAAGCTTCATTATTGGTTTTAGGATTGACATCCGCATGCGACATTCTTCACTTGGGGGCCATTGTCTGCAAGTAGATTCGAGAGATAAGAAGAAGGAATGGATTTTGAGGTGGAAGAGCGTAAGAGAAGGTGGCTTAGTTGAAGACTGAGATAGGGGGAATTGAGCTAACTCTCTCCCTTGCAGCCTCTCGGGGTAACTCCTCTCTCTCTCTCTCTCTCTCTCTCTCTCTCTCTCTCTCTCTCTCTCTCAACCCCTTGGGGTCTCCTTGTCCTTCATTGTGCCTTTCCATGCCTCATATTTATAGTGAATTAGAGAAGAGGACCTATGGCTAAGAAAAAGAGCTCTTGGTGGAGGGGATCTTAGAAAAATTAGTGATTTGATGCTCAAATCATAAATCTCATGGTTCCATTGGCTCCAAAAGGGGGATAAAACTCCAAGACACTTGTCACTTGCTTAGAAATCTTTCAAATCACTGCTTCTTTTTCTCCCTGTTCAAAGTGCTATCTATTGCTTGCAAACTGTGATCACGGCGCGTGCGATTTCGTCAATCTCTCTCTCTCTCTTTCTTTTTTATTTTTTAATGAAATCTCCAAAACTAACTAAAACATCACTTGTCTTTTTTTAAAAGATGACATCCAATTCTAGAAATCTCCATATCTTGTTAGGATAATATCTAAAATATGCTAGTTTTTGCCCAAAAATCTAATATTTTTGGGCCATCCATACTATACACATTAATACTAGTAATTAATATGGCTCATAACTCTCGTTCACGTTGTAACTTCCATGAAGGGTGGCTACGGTCCTTATCAATTTAAGAAAAATGCCAGGTTACGACTCTCGATTTCTCTTTTAAATATATTTTTAATTAAATAAAAATATTTAGTTATTAATGTTAGTTAATTTTTACTTTAGTTAGTCTTTAGTTAGTAAGCTTACTAACTTATTAATTAACTAACTAACTTTTAAACTAACCAATTAAATTTTAATTGCATGGAAATAATACACAAGTTGAGCCATCATAAACATAAAAAACCTATTTTGGATAAAGGAACCCCTCTTCTATCAATAGCATCAACCAAGTGAGAACTAAAGTTCCTAAACTAGAAAAACTAACTACAAGATAGAGATCTTATGCTGATGTTCAAAGTAACTAAAATGTTCATAAAGAAATTTGCCCCCATCGTCGCAAAAAACGTCGGTATTAGCAACACCATAGAACAGTCGCTATCATCATCGCTATTTGCATCGTTAGCTGATACCGATTCAAATAGCGACGATGATAGAGACACTTTGTGACACATATTGTGATGCTAATAGCGATGCGTGTAGTAAATTTGCAAAGCTAATATCGATGGTAACAGGGGAAAAAATTTTGTGGCAGGGTAGCAAGCTGCCCTGCCACAAATAGCACTATGTGCTTTATTTGGGCCATACAAAAGAGTTTCAGTTTTGTGTACAATGCTCGTGTAAATGAAGGCAAAGTGTACTTGAATCATAACACGGATACATGAAATAAATACAAGATCGTGTAATGAAAGCGATGGTACAATCATCGCAAGATACTACTACTACATAGAAAATGCCTACATAAATCACGTGACCAAAAAAGAAGAGTATGTGAGCTCCACGGATCCAAGGGCGAGCTATAGATCCTTGCCATCTGAAACCTCGTCCCGCCACAAAGGAGCATCGAACGGACTCTGTAAAAAAAGAAACAACTACACATCAGTCCACCATACAATAATGCATTTTAATTAAAATTAGTAATTACGGACAAGAAAGATGAGTGACTTACAAGGCTGCCGCATCCATACAATCGGTCGATCAATGATGGAGACATGGTGCAACATACAAAAGCGATTCACTTTCTCCTCCATTGCAGCATCCATTCTTTTTTCTACCGTATTTCCAACCACCACATCTCCGGTCAGTCTATAATCGTCCTTTAGCAACCATAGCATATTGTTGTTTGAATCCACCTTTGATAATCATTGTGAAATATGCACTAACGCCTCAAACATCAACCAACCTTCAATCATGCTACCTTCTGGCTGAGCTCATTGTCGCACAAAGCCTTTCAGGGTTTTCGTGAAGCGCTCCAAGAAGAACATCTATCGCATATGGACAGGTCCAGCAATCTCCACTTCATCTACAAGATGCACAAGAAGGTGGATTTGTATCATGAGCATGCTGGTAGGTAGGTATTTCTTAAAGAGACAGACTGTCTCTGCTCCCCGCCTTGAGAATTCAATCGAGAACATCTTAATCTCCTTCTGTGAGATCCATTACACTAAAGTTGACAACCTGTAAATCACCTCATATATTTTTGGAGTAAGGCATCCTGCGATCGTGATCCCATTTGGGCTGAAAAACGTTAAAAATTGCACTTTTGTTAATCCGTGGATTAAGGAAAGGGCCAAAGAGATTTTGCCACATGGATAAAAATCTTCTTTTGAGGGATAGTAGAGTTCATTTTGTGGTTCTCCCCTCCTATTTAGCCAAAATCTTCAAACCCTGACAAGTTTTGGTAGTCCCAACAGCCATTATTAACTAATAAAAGCTAACAAAACCTCTCACAAATACATGACAAAGTTAAGTTAATCAAGACCATTTTGAGAATCGGGAGAATTTTCAAAGTTCTTGGCACTCGTAGTATTTTTAATCTATCTCATTGGCCTCTCTCTTTAGATTTCTTTCTCTACACATTGTCTGCATACTCGTTGTCTTTTACATGGCATCCACAAGACGTCCTTCTTGAGAGAATTTTCAAAGTTCTTGGCACTCATAGTGTTTTTAATCTATCTCCTTGACCCCTCTCTTTAGGTTTCTTTCTTTGCACATTGTCTGCATACTCGTTGTCTTTTACATGGCATCCACAAGATGTCCTTCTCATTCTATAAACTCTTGTACCATGTATAGCAAGAGTGCAAATGCAGAATGGAAGCCCAAAACATTTACTATAAATGATTGGGTTACAATGCTACCATCTTGTAGGGGTTCTCACAGAGTGGGGAAAGAAAAAAGGGATATCAAATATCATTGGAAGGGATGTGAGTATATGGTAAGTTTGAATTCCCAACAAGTACACTGTAAGTTTGAATTGTAAAATATACATGAGTATATGGTTTTGTTTGAAGGATATGCTAAATAATGGATTATTGGTTGTAGATATCTTTCCATCAATAAGTTTTGTGGCAACCTGTGGAGAGCCTCAGTGGAACATTCCATGCTATTCATAAAGAATTTGCAGATATTATTTATGCTAATCAGACCACGAGTTTTTTTCATGAAAGTGGAATTTTTGTATATTATACACAATATGTGGTTCCTTCAAGAGCAGCTGCGTATGGATACCTTGAAGATCTATAGTTACCAAGCCTCTCATCTTTGGATTGGGAGGTGCCTGATGAAGCAATAATGGAGAGTTTTAAACTCAAAATTGCTCAAGATATTCAAAAGGCTATGACTCTTGAAATGATCTCCAAAAGAGTACGCTTATCGTGGTTTTTACCCTTGCATGTTTTTGTAGCTTGCTTTAAAATAGCATATTTACAATGGACGAAGGTTTCATGGCTAAACAAAAAATTTTCAGAGGAAGATTTGGACAAAATTTTAGGTCTATGTTGGAAAGTCAAGAAATCTGACCACAAAGGTGACTTTATAAGGTGCAATGTGTGCCCTCAATCATTGGGTTTATCCTATAGTATATCTTGACAATCTCTTATCATAGGTTTTGATTATAGAAGATACAAACGTAGATTGGGTGCCTGGGTTCCTTTAGATTTAGATATTGATTGTAAGACATTGAAATTTACACTACAAGTTACCTCACAAGAAGTAAAAGAGGTGAACATTACTTCAAAGTAGAGTCTTAAGGGTGTAAGAGACACCTTGGAGTTTCTAGACAATGTTTCTCCTAGATATAAGTTCAAAGTAAATGGTGTTGTAACTGGAAAAAGAGCTAAGAGCTCTGTATCATGTATGAGTTGTTTGCCTCCTAATGTTGTGAGTTTCGAACCATAAATATGCATGTACAAATAATTTTGAATCTTTCTTTTGCTCATAAATATTGCTGCCAGAAACATGGAATTATACACATTGAGAAGTACTATTAAAAAATCTTAGTTTAAGCTTTGCAATGATTGTATGAATAACAAATCGTCGTTTGTGGACCAAAATGATTTCATTATATCATGAGTTATAAAATTGCAGTACAATTTAATAGGAAAGACTAGGTACAAGCTTTATAATTATCTATGATTCTTTAAACAAAAAATTGTCTTTCATGGGTAAGATCAATATGACATATCGTTATATTTTGGGTCAGAATATTGCACTACAGATGTATATACAAGGGGAATGTTACTTCAGTACAAATAGACAAATTGATAATTATAAGGCTATTCTTTAGCTTCTCTTTGATCTTTAGCTTATCCTTGATCTATAGCTTCTCCATCCTTAAGACTGCTCTCCTTCTTTGGAAAAGTTGCTTCATCTTTCATACTTTCATCCGTCATCACTAGTTTCCTCTTAGGTGTTTTCTTTCGTTTCTCGAAGAACTTAATTACCTCATGCACTCTTTTCTCCTTACTAGGCTTTAGAGGAGATGGACTGAATTTCAATGGGGAAATCTTAGGCATGCCCTTCATTTTCTGCCCCTTTTGTTTGGACCTTGGAGACTTATTTTTCTTAGTGGTTTCCCTTTTCTTGCCTTTGCCCTTCGTTGTTCCCTGTCCTTTGGAATTTTTAACTGCTCGGAGAGGGGAATCTGGGTCCACCAGTGTAATTGCCCTATCTAAAACTAGTTCAATACACCTCTCCCGTATCCACCACATGTATGCCTCAGGGTAGTCTCTACACTATAACAAAGCACACAAGTTATTTGAAGTAGCAAGAGACTTTCACTATAAAAAGGATAAAGCACAGGAGACTTACAAAGATAAAAGAAAGAGTGTTTATTGACAATACATCTTTGATTGGCCATGGATTCCTGAAAGAGAATTCATAAAAATGACCTCTCTTGCAAGAATGTTGATATAGATTAGGCTCCAATGACCTCTGCAAACCAAAATACCAATGAGCAATAATAACCCTAAAGACAAATCATCAAGAGATAGAATGTTGAAGAAAGTACCTTTCAATATATGGAAAAAAAATATGATGGTTTGTGACACTATCGAAGTCCTTAAAAAACCTTGCAATATTTGAATCAGATTTTGAAAACAAATCCACTAAGAGAAGTGGATCAATAAGAAATATACTCTTAGCAATATTAATGCTAAGAGAAACAACATATACCATGTATACAAAGTAAAGAATGAATAAGAAAATGAGTACAATATAAGGATCCTTGGGAAAAATTCATTATAAATAAAGAGAAGCGAAAGACCTTACCTCAAACAACAATAAACTATTGTATCTGTAAGTTGAGTATCCTTTTTCTCAAATAGGATCTTATCCTCTGGAGAAATGCTAAGGTAGTCTTCTTTCTCAGGACTAACAAAAACATTTACAACCATTTGTCCGTACACTTTCCCCATCCTCTCGTAGTTCACTGGGCCAAGAGTCAAAATCTTTCTCTGGCAGATCAGATCCTCATTTTCTGTTACCTCTTTCCTTTTCTCCTCCATGATGAATTCCTGCTCACTTGCAACCCTTGTAGGATACAAATGGGTAACCTCTTCAATCTTGGGTGCTGGTGGCTCTTTCTGCTTTCTCCTGGGTGGAACATTGAGGATTTCAAATGCCTTTTCATCAGTCAATGGAAGAGGCTTCAAAACTTTGTCAAACCTATATCTAAGTCTACTAACCATACTAAAGCCTTTATTCATTAATGTAATTCGATGTGCATGAGCAGCTGCAATATAAACATCAGTCATAAAATCTATCAAAAAATCCTATGCTGCCTTTTGCAAGCATAAGAGGGTAGACAGTTGCCATCTCTTGTTGAGGCCATCCACAGAAGCAACAAGGGACAACCTATCAAATATCTCCTTGACCAATCTAAAAAATGCAGCCTTAGGAATGAGGTGCCTAGTTGACTTTTGAGCTTTCCTGATCTCTGCAAAGCACCTCTACATGTAAAACCATCTTGACTTTCTCTTTTTCCTCATAGGGGCTTCCTTGGCAGGCTGAGAATGAGGAGAAGCTGAGGGCTCAAACTCACCAAATGACTTGTTCTCTGAGGGAAATTCACTTGAACTACCAACTCGTGTAACAGGGACAAAAATTTCTTCAACTGTCTCCTCAACAGTTATTTCAGCACCTTCTTCAGAAGATTTATTCACAAATATCTTCCTTGCAGTTTGTTTTGTCTTGGCCATTGAAACCAACAGGTGTGATCAAGAAGTTGAATACAAAGGCGACTTACTGCTCTCGTGCGATATGAAAGGCCAAATAATGTTTGGCCCAATACAATGCGATAGCACTAATTTGAGGTCTATCCTTTGACCTTATCGCTTCGTATGGAAGCCGCAAGGATGCTTTCCCTTGAACCCCTTCTCCTTGCTTTGGATTTCCAATATAACGTGATTAAGTAGATTTGACACCCTACATTGATGTTGTCGCTTCGTATAAGGCCTTGGACCTGTCTTCCTTCCTTCGCAAAAAATTGCCCAATACAACACAATTTGGCGAATTTGATTTCCTTCTTTCTTCTAATCACTTTGTATTGGGGCTTCCAACGAAACGGGAGTGAATGAGTAGTGCGAACATATGGCACCTTTGTCGATCGATACGTCAGTACCATCGGTCGTACGACAGTTGTGACATAAGGTTTTATCGAACGAATGGCAGTGATGATGTAAGTTTTGAATTCGCGCTCCCGCCAAATGAGAAGTTCTTATATACTTGGGTTGCCGATGTCCACGTGTCACGTTCTCATTTGCCATAATATTAGGTTTTTTGGAACGTTCCTTCCTCCCCCCTCACGCCTATTTAAGCCCACTCAAAAAAATTTGCACCTTTTTCCTCCCGATTTCCTTCTGTGCCAAATGTCTTCCTCTCCGCCCTGCTCGACACAATGTCTTTCCTTCCCCTCGGCTCCTTTCCTTTCCCCTCGGCTCCTTTCCCTTCCTAATCATAGATGCCCATCTCCATCTCCATCCCCTTAAGGCCTAATCACATATGCCCGTCCGCCCATAATTCCATTCCCTCGACGTTGGATTGCCGATGTCCATGTGTCAGGTTCTCATTTGCCATAATATTAGGGTTTTTGGAACATTCCTTCCTCCCCCCTCATGCCTATTTAAGCACACTCAAAAAATTTCACACCTTTTTCCTCCCGATTTCCTCCTGCGCCAAATGCCTTCCTCTCTGCCCTGCTCGACACAACGTCTTCCTTTCCCCTCGGCTCCTTTCCCTTCCTAATCATAGATGCCCATCTCCATCTCCATCCCCTTAAGGCTTAATCATAGATGCCCGTCCGTCCATAATCCCATTCCCTCGACGTCACCCACTCTGTTGCCCCAACATTCTGTACTCCATCCATAATTGACGTCCAATATCGTTTCCAACCCGCACGTCATTTTGTACGCAATCCACCGTAGAACTTCCTCGTCCTCCGCCCCTATCAAAGTCATCTTCCATGCATGCATGAGCAAATTCCCAAAGTCCATCCCCAAGGCAACGTCCAAAAAAATAGCATGAGTTCAGGAAGGCAAAGTTCTTTCGCAATTTCCAAAACAACACGATAAGGTGAATAACAAGGTTTTCATCTTTCTCTACTCGCGTTGTTTTGATTTTCCCTTTACCACACCATATTCGCATCTCATCCTCCACCGCACTTTCAGAAAGAAAAATTCTTTCGCAATTTCCAAAACAACGCGATAAGGTGAATAACAAGGTTTTCATTTTTCTCTACTCATGTCGTTTTGATTTTCCCTTTATCACATCGTATTCATCCTCCACCAAAACAACGTGATAGGGTGAATAACAAGGTTTTCATTTTTCTCTACTCGCATCGTATTAGCCAGACCTTGCGTAAGGTTTTCTCACACATGCGTCTTTCTTTTGCGTTGTGCGTGCAGAATTCCAACCGACTTTTGAACTAGAATGGTGTGATGGTGGAATTTTGAGGTTCGTAAATGCTTTTATTCACGTCGTAAAAATTGATCTTCCAACATGGAGTGAGGGTTGCACTTCAAGAGCTCTATACGTTTATATTCATGTTGTATAGGCAAGTAGCCTTCAAAGCTATTGATTCAAGATATCAGGAACAGAAATGTCACACATATCTGCCTCCACATCTATAAAGGGAAAAAGAGTCCTTGAGCCCACAATGACAAAAGAATCAGTTGCTTCAATTGTTTCAATAGCATCTCTATGTCAGTGATAGGTGAAGGTTCAAGAAAGGCTTCAAAGAAGGGAAAGGCTTCAAAGTCTCCTGCGAGGGTCCCATGGCTTTCTCAAATTATAGATGTTATAGCCTCTGAGAAGCTCTTGGATTCTCTCATAGAAAACAATATTGACATTACCAACAGCTAGGTAGATTTTCAATCCAGAGTGGGACCTTGATCAAGTTCTTAATTTCTCAAAGGAATTTTGCAATGAAGATTTTCCAGAGTTTAAAGAGTTGGCATATTCTGTTGTTCAGTTGGATTCCAAGGAGTATGTTCACACCCCTGTTGGAAGGTCAGGCATTGAGAAGTCCTTGTTTACCAAGAAATGTGGTTATCATTCTCTTGATAGATTTTATGCAGGTGAGTTATGCTCTTTACACCCAAAAAAATGCAGGCTTATGCTTAAGTCTACTACATTCATTGTATTTTCCCTTGTGAAATACCCTCTAAAATCTGATGAAAAGCATAAAGAAAGATGAGTATGCAAAGAAGTATCCACCCCTGGAGGTAGAGAAGCTGGGACCATAACCAAATATTCGGATGGCTGTTGTCTTTTCCAAAAACATATATTTGTGCACATTGTATTGCAAACCTGAGTATCCAAGAAGCCTTGTAAGTGCTTTAACACAGACAATTGGTCATGAGGCCTCCTCTGAGAAAGTGCTATGCAAAACCAACAGAATATTGGGATCAATCCTCGATATGTAATGCCCAAGTGCAACATCTTTTAGGGAACTACCACCAACACTCGATCCTTTGGCTCTTCCCAAGAAATTTTCCTCATCTACAATCTCCAACTGTAAAAGCAATAGTCATCATGAAAAAAATGAAAAAATGTATGTGATTCCACAGAAATAAAATAATGCATTACCATTTGATTTTCATCACTCTCAAGTTTGCTTGGATTCTATAAGCTAATTGATGTCTCCTTGATATCCTTAAGCTCCTTTACATATTCTAACTCCTCCCTTCCAAAATTCGAGATTCTAAGCTTCTCTTGAAATTGGCCAAACTCTTTGTCAGCAGCAGCTAGTAACTCTCTCTTAGCATCTTTTTTAGCAGCAAACAAAATAGATATCAAATCCATAGATGGATACAAGAGAAGAAAGTTTTTACATTATAGAGGACAAATTCCCAAGGAGAAAGAGGATGTAAAGGCTCTTAAAAGCTAGCCATGTATATAACATTCTGAAAATAGTATCAGTATTTTAGATTCCACCATATTTATTGTATTCTTTGAAGTTGTCTTCGAGAAAACCAATTGAATAACTCTTGAAGGGCATTGGTTTTTGTTGCTCCTCCTCCATGTCTAGTGCTCCAACAGAAACACATGCGTGCTTGGTAGTGAGATTTCTCCATACCTTAGCTACTGTAAGTTGCTAGGGGCCCTTGCTCTTCCACAAAATAAGGCCCATGAATAAGAAGAATATACTTTGACAACCCAACAAGAAAAAATTAGTTTAAATCATTAAACCTTGTTTTCAAAATAGATAGGTTCAGATTTGTGTCCATCTTACCAAGTAGAAAGTAATATCCTTTTCTCCCCAAGCTTCCTTGATTGCTTGAACAAGATTTGCAATTGAATGTTTGTACTCTTCCGAATAGTTAGATGTTATCTTTTGTTCCCTGAGCATTTTTAAAAATATATCAAGGTGTCTCCAAACCTCCATTCATAGGAATGCAATTCGTGGTGTGCTAGCCACATTTGTTGTGATTGCACACAACTCTCTCCAACACTCCCACAACACGTTCATTAGTTTATTGGTAGGATTTCTTAGAAATCATCTAGCTTTTGCACCCCCCATAGAGACATCTGCTAAGACCTCTCTTGTTTTCCCTTAGGCTTTTGGATCCTTTCTCAGGTGAACTTGACCTCCATGAAAACCCATTTTTGGCAGTAAAGCCTCACATTTATCAATACACTCATCTGACAAAGATACTGGTTTTATTGAATATACATAGTCAAGATGCAATCTAAGCAACTTAATAATTATTCCAATCTATGCATGTAATGTACAAATATGAATGTTCCTTAGAGAGATTGAGAGAATAGGATCCCATAAGCCATCCACGTTTTTTAACTTACTCAAATCTATAGAGTTTCGAGTCGGAGCTCTTCTTGTTGCTGGCTGCAAAGTACTCCATTCTTTGGATCCCAAACTCTCCATGCAATAAATACAAGGATATTTTGCATTGGCCCCATTACTTACTCCAAGCATACATTTGATAGTTTTTAAGTCAGCACTCATATGCCATTCCACATTAAAACTACCAACACCATCGACTATCAACATTTCACCTTCACTTTGAGACTTTATAATATCATGAATACCTGTATGAGAGAATAACCATTTTAAGATTTCATGACTTTCAGTGTTGGTACTTGGGCCGCACCAATCCACCAAAGCTCCATCTCGGATTGTATCTTAAATTGTTGTTTTGGCTCCTTGCCGTACTGTAATCCAATGCCATGTTCATGATACAGATGCTAACTCTTTCCATCTTTTGTCCCTTTTGAATCTGTGCTTCATCCAATTTTAGTGCAAACTTCAAAATACCACAACATTCTTGGACAATAAATTTATACATATGGACCATTGCAATCTGGACTCTTTTAAGATCAATCCAAATATTATTAAATGTGTTGTATTCAAAAAAGACCTTTGTTTTATGTTTTTCATAGGGCATGGATCCTTCTATATGAATATACTCCCCAAAAACATCTCGAATCCTACGATTCATAGCTATCCTAGCAATTGAAACTGCAAGAGGTTGATACAAACCAAATGCACTTATTCTATGACATTTAAGATTTGTAAACCACAATTTAGAGAGAGCACGATAACCTCTACGATTGATACCCATATTGTCACATGTATCCACTATTGCATCTGGTTTAACTGTTCCTTTTAAATCTTTCACTAACTCTTATAGAGTTTGGCTTCTCAAGTCTACATTTTCAAGTGATTTAAGAATCCTTATAATGTCCTTCTTTGTCATGGTTTCTTTAATAAGCTTAATCCTCTCATCGTTCTCTTGAATATTAATACCTGAAATATTAGATACACATCTCTTTGCAAGATCTAGTCTCCTTTTCTTCACCCAACTACACAAGTCCATAATATTTTGAAGTTGTCTTTTTCTCTTTCTAAACCCTATTGGAGTTTCTTTCAAGTGTAGTAATTTTTCTTGCAATGACTGATTAGAGTTTTCTAGATTATCAACCTTGTCCGTTAGCTCAGAAATAGTTTTTTGTGCCAATGTTAATGCTTCCTTTATTTCGTGCATTTGTTCTGTAAATGTAAAAGATGTAGAATATAATCTCATGCAATAGCCAAGCATCCCATCACAACCATCTCCAACATACCTTATGAAGTTGCGAATGTTGTAAAAAGGAGGATAACACAATATTAGTGAGTTTGGGAATCTCCCAATTCCCATTTTTTGAATACTAAAAAGGTGGCTCCCGGATAACATGCCCATAAGTTTCTCAAAACCATATGATGTGACCTATCATTGGAAAGGGCTTGCAAAATGGAATCTATTGAGCTATAGAGCGCTTGATTTGGAGTTATAGTGTTCAAGTTATGACAAATCCAAAGATTTGACCATGTGTCCCAAACTTGTTGGAAATTCCCATATTCCCCAATATGGTGTTGGATGCTTACCTATAAAAGGGTCCGGAGAATAAATATTTCCATCCATCCATAAGTCTACATGCTTCTTTCCTTGTAATCGCAACCTGTTAGCTTCATCCTTGTCCAACAATGATGACCTCTCTCACTCTTTCCATTGCCTTCAAGGTTGTAGGATGATGTTAAAGCCAACTTAATACCCAATTGAGCAAAGAAGTTACGTGCCTCATCAGCATCCAACTCTCCTCTATCTGCAGTTACTTTATCCACATAACCATATCTACAAAACACTTCTTCAAGCAAAAAACGACAAACAGCTTGAGTGCATTTGGTTGTTAAGGCTTTTCCTTCAACTTGATTGGTTAGATCCTCTCTTGCAAGCACTAAATACCACATATTCCATATTCCTGTAGGCATGGTTATAAGATCAATAACCCATCTATAATGTATAGACAAAGGATAAGTTGGTTGTAACCCATCTTGATGCTTGACCATAGAATACATTTGACACACATAACAAGTTTCAACAAAATGTGCTATGTCTAGATACATGTTTTGCCACCAATATTTTTCTTTGACTTTACTAAAGGTTCCCCATATGCCTCTATGGCCAGCCCACAGGCTTTCATGAAATTCCTTCATTACCTGTAGTTGCAATCTTTTGTTACCTAAAACTTGGGCAGGCGCTCCTTTCTTCTTCTTTGCGTGCTTCCATAGATGTCCTTCTTTAAGAAAAAAGCCATAAGCTTTCCTCTTGATATGTTTGAACTCCTCATCAGTCCAAGTCTCCTTCTTCTTCATTGTGCTCAAATATTGGCTAATATAAAGTGGTATAAAGTATGTGGTATCCATATGAGATAGAATACACATGCGCCAAGAAATCTTCTCACCTCTGAAACATTTGTGCATTTTTCTTGCATTCTGCTGATGGCATCTATCCTGATTGGAGAAGGTTTGCGTCCATAGGGGCCACATAGATGACTGACCACTTGGACTTCTTCTACTCCAAAAATCGACTTAGCTCCAGAAAGGGTAAGATGTACCTCTTCTAGCCTTGTCAAAATCCTGTCACAATCATGAATATGGTTAACTACAAACGTCCTGCAACCATCTTTCTCAAGCTCCTCATTCTTTTCATTGATTTTACATCCCTTGATAGGTACATCATCAAGAAATGGAAGAGTAAGTTGTGGAATAAAGTCCCTTAAGACTTTGTGCATGGCATTCATCATATGGGCTACAGAGTTTGTTGCACCTTGTGGTAGAGTGCACATACGGACCAATTCAAGAGGTGTCTTCATTGTGGTAATGTCTCGGCTTTCTAATGAAAGTTGAAATTGGTCATATCCTGAATATAGGTCGCCCATAGAATAAATTGCTCTACCTACAAAAGCTTCAGCAAACTCATTAACAATTGGACCCGAACCAACATTTCGGATTGTGACATGGTTGACAGGATGTAGATCTTGAATGAATCATAAAGATCCATTTTTCTTAAGCATAGTAAACCATCGGTTTGAGTAAGGTGCTGAAGAAGGTTCTAAAATCTTCATTCCAATCTTCTCATTTAGAAGTTCCAATAATTTGGGCAGATGCGCCCTTGGAATGGGAATGGGCTTGAGGTTCCAAGGCACATGTGGGACCGTAAAAATGACCATAAGAGCCACAATATTTGGATCCACATAGTCTATTTCACTTGGTTGAAATGCAAAAGCTTTTCCATGCTTCATTAGCATTTGTATAAAAGAGTGTTTTTCAACCGGCGAAAGGAAAGAATTTTCACCTATTTTGAGCTCTTTTATACTTTCAAATGTGAACTTGTGACCAATGTTGGAAGGATCACGAAGATTTGGCTGATTTGTTGCCCTATCAACAAGCCCTTCACTTTCAGGAGGCAGTGGGACTGCCACAGGTTTGAATTTCTTATCCATTGTCTTGTATTTTGTCTCCACTTGTGCTTCAGCCTTGTTGAGTAAACCATTGTCTCTTTGTTCAACAAATGCTTGAATTGTTTGATAAAAATCCAATGTACATACTTTTATGGACTGATTTTCTGCCTGATTTTTTGCATGAGCAGCTGCATATATTTCAGCCAATGTGTCAGTAGTAATCGATCAAAAAAAAATACCCGAAATATCTTCATTTTCAGCCAATCACGTCATAAGTTTTTAGCTCCCTTTTTACATGACATAAATATTTTCTTTCAGCCTTAGTCATGGCCGAAAGAGACTTATAACACTATTGGCCGTACATACATATAAATTTGCTAGAGACACAGTTTCTGTTGCATGAGGAGGTTCAATCTTTTTACATGACGCACTACCATAGCCTCCCTTTATAGTAATGCAACCCGAAAACCCTTGAATTCTTGGGCATTAGGAGGCACAGGATAATCACACAGTCGATCTCTGTTTCGATGATGGTTAACACACACAGTAAGAAATTTGACAGCTCGTTCATTATCCTTGCTTCGGATTCGAGCATAGGAAGAACCATCATCAAGAGCTTTTGTTTTCAAGCGGGCTTCAGAAATGTAAGGTTGCCCAAGAATGATAGGGTAACTACAAGAGTCTTGAACAAAAAAGTGAAAATTGTCTTTTATGTCTCCAATAGTTACCTGCACATTAGGACATGCAGCATATAACTCTCCAAAAGAGTTGTTTGTAGCTCTCATTCGCCAACCTGGATCAACATTTATGGGCCATCCGCCACTTTCATAGAGACTCCTTGCCATGACGTTTATCTCCGAGCCATGGTCTAAGGGTGCAATACGTGGTGTTTCTTTTTCTCCAATTTTGATGACTGTCTCTGTTGTTGCTCTTGCCCAATGCGTACGGGCGTAGTGACTGCTTGGAATGAACTGAGCCTCTTCTTCCTCATGCATGTGTTGTAGACGGCCTTCTTTTTGAGAGGTGGGCTGCCCAACTAGTTTGGACCAACCGGCCATTACATTTTCAGCTTTCACTTCTTTAATTTTTGCATTCATTTTTTCTTTATCTTCAGCTTCAATTGCTGCAATTAATTCTTTAACTGCTTCAAGTTGAATTTCTTGTGAAGTCAGCTTCTCTTCATCCTGCACAAAAACTCAAAGAACTTGCAAAAAAACATGCATTGTTTCTTCATCACCAACATATTGTCTTTTCCTTTTGATTACATTAATAATTACATCATGGGATTCACGTTTGGCAATTCCAAGAATTTCACCTTAGGTGAAATCAATTTTGCTTCCTAGAATTCGTTCTTCTAGGACTGGTTTGAGATCGGTTGCAGATTCTATGTCATACTGCAATTTGTAGCCTGGCTGCTTGCCTTTCTTCTTTTCTTCGGTCTTCTTTGTTTGTGGCGCATCTTCCATCTCTTGATCTGGGGTTATATTTTCAGCAAGCTTTGGTTGTTCAAGTATTCTTCTAGTTACCCGTTTTGGAGGGCCAGAAGTGGAAGGCCATGGTTCATCTTCTCATCTTCTCTTTTCTTCAATCAAGACTTCTTTATGATTGACGTCAGCCAAATGTGCAAAGGCAAAAAAAGGGTCTACCAATTCTTTCCAACCATATACTGACTGGCATTAGCCAAATCTTCTTTGGTTGCTTTACCACGTTCCATTTGATCTAGTGCCTGCATCCATACTTTAGATTGCACATTAGCTTTACATGCTTTCAAACTTGATTTAGTTGTCTCAATTTTCAGCCCATAGGTAGTTGTATCAATTGTTGCATAGGCATTCTTTACAGCTAAATCTTACAATCTTTTCTTCATTCCACCATTGCCAAAATTTGGATCCAGTGGAAGACCAGTTTCAGCCGCATGAATTTTTCTGATTTTCAAAAGAAGAGCTTCTGTGCTTCAGCCTTAGGGAAGGAAAAACACTCTCTCTTGTCATGTTGTTGGCTGTCACACCAAATACAGCACTTCTTGAAGCCTTCTCTCATGGGTCTTTGAGTTGATGCTCGTCCTCACTCTTCAACTTTGACATCCAACATCTCTACTTTGGAACTAATTTTTGTAAGATTCAAATGAAGGTCATGCATGCTTTTAATGAGTTCATCCATTACATCATTTTTAGAAGGAACAGGAGAAGAAAGAGTTGGTTGATTAGTCAAAGGAATAGGGGATTTTGAAGGTGGAACAAGCTCCATCAAATGGAGTTGTTGAAGTTGAAGTAGAGCCCAATCTTAGTCACATCCGCTCTCTTCGAGCAATCATGTTAACTACATCAGTAACATCTATCCATGAAGTCTTGACTCCTGATTCGGAGGTAGCACCTTCTAGGTGATCAGCAAGCTTCTGTGGTACACCAATGAAGAGCATGTTTTCAACATATAAGTGAATAAAAACAGAGACATTTTGACCATTAAATTGTTTCAATTCACACCCAACTTCCTCTAGGGCCTTGATAGCAGTGGAATCAATCTTCTCTTCATCTTGCATTTGTTGTTGTTGTTGGAACATTTGGATTTGTTGTTGCTGAGTCTACTGTAGTATGCACACCAATTGTTGTAGAGTATCTCCTGAAGAATCCCCCATCTTGGAGTTCTCTTACACCGACCTTCACGTCGGGTTCACCAATGTCGCAGCACGTAGGGTTGAAGGTCACCATAGGGGTTTGGCAAGAGAAGAATGTATGGGGGTTCAAGAGCTTAGACTTCGGAGATGGTAGAGATAAGAGAAGGGTTGAAGGTTTCAAGCCAAGTTCTTGAAGATAAGAGACATCAGGGTGTAGGTAGATTCAAGAAGAGGAGTAGATGGAAGAGAAGGGGTTCAAAGAGATTGAAGATGCAGAAAAATACTCCCAAAAAGAATTAGAAAATATAGAAGAATACTAACAGAGATGAAGCCTGTCAGTTTCTTTCAGCATTATGAGAAAATATAACTCTAATAGACAAAAACATGTACAAAATAGTATATTCCTCTATGCTGCTCAGATCGCCAATCTGATACTTATAATGGCTCCGAAAGGGGGGTTAAATACCAGGACACTTGTCCAAAATCATGCCAGATCACTCCTTCATCTCCCACTTTCGGAGTGCTGTTCACTACTTGAAAACAGTGATCGCGCGTCGCGCGATTTCGCTAATCTCTCTTTTTACATAAAATCGTCTCAAATTAGCTGAAAGCTACATGATTTCTTTTACATGTCATCCTAATCTAGAAGTTGTCTATAGTTTTATGGATTTTTTTACAAGAAATAATATTTAGAATATCAAAAATTGACTAAAATCTAATATTTTTGAACCATGGATACTAACACTAATGTCTAAAATGGCATTGGCTCTCTAAATCTAAAAGGAAGCCACACTCTAGATTTTTTTTACATGATGTGCGCGTAGCGGCATGACAACGTGCATGGAGCCACATTGACTCTACCTTTCGAGGATTTTTTCGAGAGCCAAGGAATCTTCAGCTCGGTCTTGTTATGGATGGCGTAAACCCATTCAGTCTCTGCACTCAACTTCTTACAGTGTGTGGCCTATAGTCCTTGTCAACTACAACATCCCTTCATGGCTTTCTATGAAGAAATGATATCTCATCCTTAGCTTGCTTGTTCCTGGCCGCTACAAAGTCAAAAATATGGACATGTATCTTCGTCCATTAGTTGATGAGCTTAAGATTTTGTGGGAGAAGGGGGTCACCATGGAAGATATGAGCAAGTGTGATGGTCAACGGTCTGCCAATATTTGAGCCATTCTCATGTGGACTATACATGACTTTCCGGGATTTGGAGAGTGCTCAGGTAAGTAGGCTTTCGTTCTTGTTGGTAATATCTACCATAGCTTGTTCAAGTTTGTATTCACTGGAAAGAGGTGTTGGGACAGGTCTAGTTACCTCAAGTTATTATACATGTCCATTGTGTGGGCCACAGTTAGACTCCCAAAGGTCACGAACCATGAAGAAGATGGTATATCAAGGACACACCGCTTTCTTGCCAGAGGGTCATGAACTCAGGGAAGGTTTTTTTGGATGACTTCCAGCACGTATGAATGCCCAAAGCTGGTACGAGTTGAAAATGGTCCACACGGAGTCACATCCAAACGGAATGCGACGGTTCTCATATTTCTCCGAGTTGCCATATTGGACCCACTTACAGATCAACCAATTGTTGGATCCCATGCATATTTTCAAGAACAAGGGCAACTTACTATGGGACCACATTTTAGGAAAGAGAGACACTGTAGGGGTACGAATGGATTTGAATGAGGTAGGCAAGATGGAGGTGCTTTGGCCGCAGTCGAGTGCTGATGGTCACTTGCAGCTACCTCACGTTCCTTGGGTTTTGTCCAGTAAAGAAGAGTGCATTCGTGAAGCAAATAGTCAAGTCTATCTGCACTCTAACGAGTATGATACATTCTCTCAGCTCCGCGTTTTCTTAAGACGACTAATTATCAGGTCTAAAATCCCATGATTGGCATAAGATATGTTAGATTTGTACTACGAATGGATTGTAAGTGGCATGCATATTTTGCTATTTCGAGTGTAGTCATTGTTCATAATGCTTCCTCATTTGTGGCAGTTTGTACTATCCATTAGGGCCAAAAACGTTTCAAAATGGCACTCGTAAAAAAATGATTAAGTTGCTAATTAAAAGAGGACCTATTCTCAAAGCTCTAGCAAAGTCTTGTAGAGGAAAGATCAAAGAATGGCCTAAAATGCTACCTTTTGCATTATAGGCTAACCGGACTACTCACAGTTCAGTGACTGGCTATATGCCAGCTAAACTTATGCATGGACAACAACCAATTATGCCAATTGAAGATTATATTCTCACATGGAGTCTTCTACCTTTGGAGGAAGGCATCGGTAGAGAAGAGCTGTTGACTTTGCGCATATGGCAGCTAGAAAAAAGGCCTGAAGATATTCAAGCGGCTATTGAGAAGCTAAAGACAGCAAGACTAAAGAACAAAAGAAGATTTGATAAGCGACATCGACTTCGGCCAAGAGCAATTCAAGAAAATTACTGGGTTCTTGTCTATGACAGCAGCCTAGACAATCAATACAGTGCTTGTAGGAAGGTGGTAAAGCGTTGGTTTGGCCCATATGTGGTAAAGGTCGTTCATGACAATGCCACATATTCATTGGCTGAATTGGATGGAACAACCATGAAGATACCCATATCTAGAAAAAGAATCAAGCTCTTCAAATAAAGAGAAAGTTCAACATATGAGCTAGAAGACTTAAATATAATTCAAGAGCATGAAGACATAGAGGAAGAAGAAGAGGCAGAAGATGAAGACATTGACATGGCAGAAGATACTTCTTCTAACACTGCAAATCCGTAAGACTTTGGCACATACTAGAGGATGTGCAGGCTAGGAGGGGGTGGATGTCATGCCCCTACGTGCACACCGTGTAAAAAAAAATCTAAAGTGTGGCTTCCTTTTAGATTTAGAGAGCCAATGCCATTTTAGACATTAGTGTTAGTGTCCATGGTTCAAGAATATTAGATTTTAGTCAATTTTTGATATTCTAGATATTATCTATTGTGAAAACATCCATAAAACTATAGCCAACTTCTAGTTTAGGATGACATGTAAAATAAAGCATGTAGCTTTCAGCTAAATTTGAGAGGATTTTATGTAAAAAGAGAGATTAGCGAAATCGCACGACACGCGATCGCTATTTTCAGGCAGTGAATAACACTCCGAAAGTGGGAGATGGAGAAGGAGTTATCTGATACGATTCTGGCTAGGTGTCATGGTATTCAACCCCCCTTTCGGAGCCATTGGAAGCATTAGATTGGTGATCTGAGCAGCATAGAGGAAGGTATTATTTTGTACACGTTTTTGTCTATTAGAGTTATATTTTCTCATAATGCTGAAAGAAACTGATAGGCTTCATCTCTGTTAGTATTCTTCTATATTTTCTAATTCTTTTTTGGAGTATTCTTCTGCATCTTCAATATCTTCGAACCCCTTCTCTTCCATCTACTCCTCTCCTTGAATCTACCTACACCCTGATGTCTCTTATGTTCAAGAACTTGGCTTGAAACCTTCAACCCTTCTCTTATCTCTACCATCTCCGAACTCTAAGCTCTTGAACCCCCATACATTCTTCTCTTGCCAAAACCCTGTGGTGACCTTCAACCATATGCACTGCGACAATGTGAATCCGATGATATTCGTTGAACTCCATCTGTGGATCTATTCTGCGTATGCCACATTGTCAAGCTCGCCATGCCGAATGTACGAAACATGTGGTTTATGCGAGGGATAAGTGGAAAGTGTCTAAGAACTTTTTGAGGGATGGTTTTCCCTTGCAAGTCATGTTGATACCTATGAGCACCACACTTTGGACATGTCTCCATAGTCTCTTATTCTCCTCAAAACAGTATACAATCGTTGATACATGCATGGATTTTGATGTAGTCCATGCCAAGCTTTCGTAAAACATGTCGCATATCATCACGAGACTCAGGCATGGTATTTGCAAGTGGTAATATATGATACTTCAATAACCTGAAAAAAAATCATAAAACACCTTGAAAAAGCACAATTGTTTAGTGCCAAAAAGAAATCAACGAAGCGTACGTACAAGGTACCTAAACAACTCGGTCACACTCGCATTGCTCCACCCATATTTTTCTTGCACACTTAGGAGTGCAAGCAGTGTCTTCAGGCGAGATACTCGGCACCCATCATATAATGGCATGGATGCTTCCTCTCTAAGCGGATCAGTTTTCTCAACATCCATGGGCATCAATGCATCGATCATTGCCTCCATCTCAGGCTCAAAGATTCTACAAAAGTCTGGAAGGCTGTCTGTCTCCCCTAGTATTGACGATATAGATTGGGTGGTACTTTCCAAGTGGTGGATTAGCTCATGCACTCCATCCATCGCACGCCCACGAACTCTTCTAACTAGCTGCAAAGGGTGCACTCCTCCTTGGGACGAGACATCACCTCCCTGGATAAAACAATTTCCAGCCACACCCAATGTATTTGTATATGATATTCAATTAGTTTGCAAATACACTGCATGATTGCTCGGGGGGGTCACTCATGAATATATGTATATATAACGTGAGTTCAAAATAAGGGATTTTTAAAATAGCATTTTTATACATTTTTTTACATACAGAAGGGTGTAATATAAAGGGGTCACTTACAGATTGAATAGAAAAGGATTGTGTTTTATTCAAGAAAAATTCACAGATTAGGATATTTATAAATAGGCCATGAACATACGTTATATAGAGAATATATATATAGTAAATCCCCCAAGCATGATTGATATACACTGTTCTTACCGTTTGCTCAAAATATGAGATCGTATGATCAATGATCTCTGATTGAAACTCGCCGAAGCATCGTATGTGTTCTATAGACAATCGATGTTTTTGTCTAATTTCCAGCTTACATTGAGATCAAGGACATGGAATACGTTGATTAAGATACGCCTTGCGACCTTGAACATCGTGACCTTCATCATTTTCCATTTGGTCTACATTACGACAAATAATTTGTTTTTGTTATCATTCTTTTTCTCTTTCTTAAATTGTTTGAGAAAGGATTTCTTCTCTTGCAACTCAACAAAATTAATGTATGTAAAGTCTCCCCCCACTCACAAATTAACGTATGTCGGAGTATTTCGGATCCCGTCTTGTGGTATTGCACTAGACCTCGCCACTACTACTACTACTGCTGCTGCTACTACTGCTGCTACTACTGCTGCTGCTGGTGCTGCTACTACTACTACAAACAAGAAAAGAATAAATTAAAGAGCATGATCTTACCCTCTTTTTGTTTTTTATTCATTCATTCTCCTCTCTCCCTCCCTCTCTGTCTTTCTCTCCTTCTCTATTATGTTTAATGTTTTTTCCCTCTCTCTCTCGTTCCTTCTTTCTTTTTCTCTCTTCCTCTCCCTCTCTCATTTCCTCTCTTTGTCTCTCAATACACATGATTTTTAACAAAAATAAGCAAAAGAAAAGGAGAAAAAACAAAAACAAAGCAAGAGGGAACAATGCACTCACCGCAAAGGCCCGAGGATGGATTCGGTGGCTCCTCTTCGTGACGGCAACGGCGGCGACAATGGTGAGAAGCTCTCCTTCTCCCTCTTTCTATCTTTCTCTCCCTCTCCCTCTCAAATGCAAGATGTAGTTTGCTCTCCCTTTCGCTCCCTCTTTCGTTTGTTCGAGCAAAATGACGCACTCACTTTCGGTCCGCTTTTTTTCGCCTGAGTACAGTCGCTATTTGTGTCACAAATGCAACGCAAATAGCGATGCCACTAATTTGCGTCGGAAATTGTCATCGCTATACTCATGTATCCTTGTAGTGACTTGCAACAGGGTTACTCATCATTTTGTAGGTTGATGGACTCTAAATGCAACGAGCTAGCAGGATGAAGGAATGTTATATAAGCTAGAAGGAAACTTCTTTTGGGCCTTAATGTGTAGGAAAAAGAGGAGGGTCATGGGGCCCCCCATCATCTGCATGCATGTGGATGATGGCGGGGTTTCCTGGCCATAGCATGCTCTTCACTGCCTTGGTGCCAGCTAACGAGTTTCTTCATCGTGCTCAATGTCACCCTGGACAACATCACCACCACGACCATTGTCTCCTACATGAATATCAACAATGTTTCTCCTCCTCTTCTTGGCAATGACACTCATGGCAATGACCACCATGGCCCTCGATGATACTCATGACAACCACCCCCAGTGAGGCTCAACATAAGCAAATAGAAGCTCACCTTGGAGAAAACATGCCCCACCACTGCGCATCTCCCCTATGATCCGCGCACGAAACACTCGGCTACTTCACAACCCTAAGGATGACGACTTGCGACTCAATGACCTATTGCTCCATAACTCTAAGGACAACGACCTACAGCTCAATGACGATCCTGAGCAAGAGAGAGAGAGAGAGAGAGAGAGAGAGAGAGAGAGAGAGAGAGAGAGAGAGTGTGTGTGTGTGTGTGTGTGTGTAAAGTGCACATATGTGTTTTTCATGTTATTTAAAATTTCACCTTACAATTCATCAACATGGTCTAAAATGTTAATTTGAGTAGCTTTAAGTTTTCATACTCTACTAGATAGCTCTCATTTGCATTTCAAAACACATAGTGAGCCTTAAATAAATAGTAATACTATTTTAGTTTTTCTATCTACAACAAGGCAAATATCACCAATCAAACAAGATGATACTTGACAAGAACAAGCAAGAAAACACTAACAAGCATTGGATTCTTAACTATATACATATACATATACACAATATATGATACTAACAAAACTACACTAACACCCAACTTTATGATTTAGTAACATCTAGCACAATACATGATACTAACAAAAGTGCAATTGGACTAACATCTGACACTTTGATTGAGTATTTAACTTAAAGACTAAATAACAAAGTTCTTATGCCAAAGACATCCATGCAACATATATCTAGTTAAAGAGTAGTTGAGGTAAGTAGACAAATGAACATGTACAAGAATGTTCTCATACAAGCATACACCTTGCTAGCCAAAGGACAAGCATCTCTTAGCTTCAGTCAATCAAGTTGTTGCACTACACCTAGAATACCCATGTCAAAGACATTGATAAAATCAAGATTTCATGTTGAAAGACTTGGACAATGGTTGCAAGCACACAATGAGAAGCACCCAGTAATAAGAGGCCAAAAGGTCACTAACAGACCAAAAAGGAATTGTGTATGTAGTGGTTCACCTTGATAATCAAAAGCCCAAATTAGAGAGATGGAAAATAGGTATGCATACCAATTAAACCCAACCAAATTTTATGCACGTTAGTATTATTAGATTTAAAAATGCATCAAGAAGCATTGATCTGTTGCCCCATGCAAAGCAAGATGACAAGCCACTCTTTCAAATCCATCAAAAAGAACACAATATAAAAAGAGTAAACACTAAAACATACATAATCTAGTCAATCAAATGCAAAAGAAAGAATTGTATGAATGACTGTCCCAAATTGCATAGGTAGATATAGCCCACGACATCACAACCTCAAAAGATACAAAACATTCTCACCATATATGTAAGCCAACATACATACATCAAGGCCCCTATAACTAGCATACAATTATATGATACAACATCTTGCTAGAATTTTTTGCAAGGCAAGTCCAATGTATTAAAAAACAATACAATATAGTCAACATCCATATAATCAACTTCTAGTAATATGCATAAGGTATTTCTCCATCTCTCAAAATCCTCAGGATCAATCGTCTTTATCTTAAGCCATCAAATATCCTTGTTTAAGGCCTTTAGCCAATGCTTGCCATGTTGTAATCTCAGTTATCATAAGTATACAATGCAGTTTTTCTTGAGTCTCCCACAAAAACACATAGATAGATCAAGGGATGAGTGTGTACATTATGTTATAATTGAACATGCTACGGATTTTTGCCATCTTAGGAGAAAGACTAGCTAATTCTATTTTAGCATTCTTTCATGCATTTTTCTCTGGGATTTTGGTGTGGATTTCACTTTTTCTTTTTGTGTCATTTTCTTTTGGCTTAGGTATAATATCTCGCCTTAATGAGGGTGGACAAGAGGGACCCATCATTGTTGTATAATCACTTTATATTGGAGGGAATCTATCATGTAAGTGTCGCACTCAACCTAATGATATTTTGGAGTTATTGAGCCGTCACTACTCAATGTTCTCTATGATATATCATGAATGGATAGTTATGTGGCCTAACACTCAATTACCTACATAGTATGTGATGTATATCATAAATAGACATGTCTAAAATTTTGCACTTAAATTCTAATGAATTTTCTCATTCATTGTGGCTCTAGAATTTTGATGATTCTGCTCGTTCATTCTTTAGTTGTCTCAATTTGCAGTGACGACTGCTACAACTTTTAGGTTATTCAAACCCTCTTGAGACTTTCTTTATGCCTCATTTTTCCTTTGCACAATCATCAATTCATGAATTATTGCTTTCTATTTATCAAATCCACACTATAAGCTCAATACAAACTTTCTTCTCTTTCATCAAATACTAACCTAATAGAGAGCACAACATGTAAAGTTTTGGCCTTTTGACATGAAGAATAGATGGAGATTGCATAGACCGTAGGTGATAACCAAGAAATCAGTGCAAATAAAGGCACAAAAATGTGGTCAATTTGGAAACATCCTTGGCAAAATAACATTTTGCTTTTGTACTCTCTTGCAAAATTTCATTTATGAAGCAATGTAAAATGTGTAGTCCAAAAGGCTCACATTTAAAAAATGTTGAAAGGAAAGGGAAGGTCAAACACCTTTTGTCTCATTCCAAAAATTGAAGGGTCTTTTAGACCTTAGCCAAGATGTATGCAATTCAATTTTATATATCAAGAAAAGAAAAGGAGGAGGCTTTTCGGGTGATCTGAGGAGGTGGGAGGTTGAGATGGTTACAACCTCTCTCTTCCTTTATCTTCTTCTTTCACGCTTCATTTCCCTCTCTCCCATTTTGGCACAACACTTGCCTTCTTGTTCTTGATTTTCTCTCTTGTGCTCCTTTGTCAAATCTAATGGAGAGTGAGGAAGAGAAAGAGGGTGAGGATGGAAGAATTGTCCAATTTCTTGTGTGCCTTCCTCTTGTGTGTCTTGAGGATATGGATTCTCGGTGAGAAGGACAGTTTTCTTGTAGGTTTTCATAGCCAGCAATGTATTTGCAGCCTCTACCTAGCCGGTTCGTGGTTCGATTTGTGCCATAGCAGGGGGCTCTTCATTTGGTGCACTGGCCGGGAATCCAACCCGGGTCTGTACCATTGTGTCGTGGCGTGGGAGGAATGATAACCAAGAAATCAGTGCAAATAAAGGTACAAAAATGTGGTCAATTTGGAAACATCCTTGGCAAAATAACATTTTGCTTTTGTAGTCTCTTGTAAAATTTCATTTATGAAGCAATGTAAAATGTGTAGTCCAAAAGGCTCACATTTAAAAAATGTTGAAAGGAAAGGGAAGGTCAAACACCTTTTGTCTCATTCCAAAAATTGAAGGGTCTTTTAGACCTTAGCCAAGATGTATGCAATTCAATTTTATATATCAAGAAAAGAAAAGGAGGAGGCTTGTCGGGTGATTTGAGGAGGTGGGAGGTTGAGGTGGTTACAACCTCTCTCTTCCTTTATCTTCTCCTTTCACGCTTCATTTCCCTCTCTCCCATATTGGCACAACACTTGCCTTCTTGTTCTTGCTTTTCTCTCTTGTGCTCTTTTGTCAAATCTAATGGAGAGTGAGGAAGAGGAAGAGGGTGAGGATGGAAGAATTGTCCAATTTCTTGTGTGCCTTCCTCTTGTGTGTCTTGAGGATATGGATTCTTGGTGAGAAGGAGAGTTTTCTTGCAGGTTTTCATGGCCAGCAATGTATTTGCAGCCTCTACCTAGCTGGTTCGTGGTTCGATTTGTGCCATGGCAGGGTGCTCTTCATTTGGTGCACTGGCCGGGAAAGAGGTGGTCATGCAGCTTGCAAGAGAAAAGGATTTGCAATCTATATTTTAGCCATAGAAAGCTATCTTTCTGAGCTACATTTTCAAGGATCAAGAAGTTAAAGAAGAGGGGTTTTTGAATGTTGCACATGAAGAAGAAGAAGGAGACAAGAGAATGCTGTCAATTGTTCGTTGGCCTCCAAATCCTGTCCATCCCTATCCATCATCTACTCTCTTTCACCCTCTACACCATCTACCTATCTTCTCCATGTCACTTCTCCCTTTGTGCTTCTCCAACACACTATACATATGGGCCAGTCCACGCTTTTGCTGCAGGTTCATGGTGCAACTACGGCCTTTAGCGTTTCGTCCCTGCAGTCTGCATCTGTAAGTGCCTAAAGCAAAACCCCCAAATTTTACCAAGTGTTGATGTCCAAATTGCACGGAATTCAACCTACATGTACATAAAATGACCAAATGCTGCACAAATTTTGCCCAAATTTCAAAAGCCCCAAATTGCACGGGATCCAATGTGCCTCAATGTCGAGAAATTGGGTTAATTTCAACCCAATTTGTGCATGTACATGAAAAGCCCCAAACGTCGGGGACAAAATGTCACAAATTCCTGCAATTTCTGAGATAAATTTGCTTGTCTTGTAATCAAATTTTCCAAATTTGGGAAAAGCCCCAAATTTCGCGCCAAGATTTGCCTTCTATGCTTGTGCGCGCAAACACTCGGTAACGGGAAGTAAATCAAACTGAATTTTTTTATTTCAATTATTAAAAAAATAGGCATTGATTGTCCGTGGTCCGTGCGGTTGTGTGAAATTTGTCACTCATGCAACCCCCCGTTCGCGTAGTCGCCATGCAACACGCCTCCAGTCCCATCAACTGCAACCTCATCATGCGACGCCGGCTATGTCACGCGTTGATGGTTGTGCTGGCCTAGTCGCAACTGTTGGTCGTCAGTCCGCCCACGCTACGATACTACAGACCTGCTCGACTAGTTGTCGCCCGTCACCACTCCACGCTGGGGGCCACACGTCTATATTTCCCACCACTCCACGATGGGGGCCAAGTGCACACTCTCCACGTTGGAGTCTTTTCTAGGTTACGGCCTATTGCATATGACAAAATGCTGCCTGATTCAGGCTACAGCTCTAGTCAGTCGCCTCACGACCTACTCGCCTGTCCTGCTCGAACTTTGAGAGGTACAAACACCTCAACCGCAGCTCATGCTTGATGTCTCAAGAAGCATGCAAAACCTGATGGCTCTGATACCAGTTTGAAGGAATCAATTAGGCACAGAGATAGAGGTAGACAGACCTTACGATCAGTTTTGAGGGAGACAGAGAGAGTGCGAGTGAGCAGAGTAGAGAGTGAACACATTTTTTTGATACAATGACGAGTGTACCACTTTAGGTTTTAGATAGATATATGTATGAAAGTACAATGTGCTAAGGGTGTGTCACACCCTTGCACATATGAAAGGCACGATGGCCCTTTATTCCCAACAGATCTATTATGTGTTGCCACTTGACCCTACAATGATAGGGTTGGTGATCCATATTTGGGAGCATGCTCATTGTGTTCAACAAGCACAAAGAGGGCAACCATTGGAAAGGTGTGGAGCCTTGTCAACACAATCTTAAAGATTGAAAAGGGGGGCCCACGAAAAACATAGATGCTAGTCAATCGATAGAGGTTGTTTAAATCTTTGACAAAATAAGACAAATCAAAGGAAACTGAGGTGGATCTTAATCATTTTTTAAAAGAAATGGTGCCATTGGTGCAAAATTACTTTCTACTAATGTTGTATGTCGTGTATTTGAAATAACCATCTAATAAATGCATAGATTCAACGATATTGTTTTGCAAGAGAGAGCTAATCAAGGTCCAGGTCATTGGGGATGGGTATGACAATATACTTCTTTTGCAAAAACATTGTCTCTTCCCATTTTTCCATGAAAGTAGGTTTCCTGGGCAAGGTGATGCCAAGGAGAAGTACTACTTGTTTAAAGTGTCTACCAAGGGACCAAGATCACGAGTGGACTTAGTGAATTGTACAAGGTGAATAGGGACTAGAGACCTCCGAAGTGCAAACTATGTCTTATTCTGTTTATGATCTTGGGTGTGTGGTAACATTATTATAGTTTATATTGAAATTGAATTGTTGCTAGCAAATATTGTACTAATGTATCAATCATCAACTAGCATGAGAGTATTGTAGGTGATTACAATGTGCTAATTTAAAGAGTAGGATGAAGAGTCTCAAATCTCATTTTGGAGAAATTTTAACTCCGTCATGGTTCAACGTGGCCATGATCCACCTAGCTTTGTTGGATTCATATCCGATGAGGCAAGTGTGGATTGACTAGCAGTTTAAGGGCTATGCACTATGAAGGACCACATAACATAATGGAAGGGAGGTAGCACTCTTATCTTTTTAATTGGGAGCAAAGTTTACAAAGACATACCAAGCAATTAGTCATTGCAAATAAACAAATGCATCACATTGAAATGTGTGAAGCATTAGACGCTAGCAATGAAAACTCAATAGGCCTCACTTCAAGCCTTTTCTACCCAAGATTTGGTGGGCACAAAATGTAAACAAGGATAACGTTAAGGCTTTGGATAGGTGGTGGTTAAAATGGTGGTAGCAAAGAATTTCCCATTGGGGAGAAATTGAATCTCATGTAGGTGTGTTATTTTTCTTAGGTCATTCGAAGGATTGCTGCGCAATATGCTAATGGGGAGAGCTACTAACTCTGTTCTTGGATTTGACTTTGTAGGCTAACCAAAGTCCCTAGAAACATGCTTAGATTTCAAGCATAAACTTGTCGAAAAGTGTCCATACTAGAGCTCGTTAGCAAGTGAAGGGGGAAAATAAAAGACGTCACTTTATGATGCATGTGTTAGTGAAATTTTGAATTTATATATTCAATGTATAAAGATATTGGGATATACCATGGGTAGGTTTACTAGATTTTGGCCTTCAATGGTCTCTTTATTGCTACTGCCAACAAAAGGGAATCTCCAAATCTTGCCTCTATTGCATGTGCATTGCAAGGTGTTGTAGCTAGAAGCCCTTTGTATAAGGAGCCCATAGTGTAAGGTGACAAGGAGACTATGCATAAGAAAAAGAAGGAAAGTGGAGCAGCTACAAGTTTCCACAAGCTGGGATATTTAATAGAGTTAGGGCGATGCAAAAATAGGGGTAGACGATGGAGTATACAATTTGATGATGGTAAGATGGAAGAGATATATATCCAAGATGATGAGAAGATAAAGAGATACCAGTCAATCCCTTTGCAAGTGGAGTAGGTGCAGCAAACATGGGAACATTGACCTATGTAGAAGAGGTAGAAGTGGCATGGGAGGAGTGGGCTTTACAAAGGATGCCACCTAACTATGTGAGAAATTGTTTTGGTATGGAGCATAGAAAGAGTTTCCACGACAAATTACAAAGTCGGCAATTGGGGCTAGTCATGCCATGCTTTTTTTTGAGAGAGCTATAAGGACAAGGCCATTGCACAATGGATATGGTTTTGTAATCATGACTTGAGGCATAAAAATGCTATGTAGAAACAAGTGACAATATCATCAATTGTTCCATCTTAGTGGCCAGTTGATACAAAAAAATATATATTGAAAGAAGAGTGTAGCAACCTAAAATAAGCTGGTTTCAAGTTGTCCTACTTTTCAACACCATCAAGGAACAAGAAGATAAAACCTCCTACTTCTATAGAAGGTGGTTCAAGCAAAAGGAGATGCAAGTGGAGGTATGGAATTTCCAAAGATGAGCAACAAAGAATACTTGCATGGTTGCAACCTTCTTGGAGAAGATAGTGGAGCTTGAGAGGCAACATTCATTATTTTGAGACTTGTAGAAGAGTTGTTATGATATGCATTTGAATTATCATTATGTATTTCTATAGTCAATAATGTTGATGTGATTTGTAGAAAAAACCCAAGGTTGTTTCAAAAAGATTAAAAAATTAGTTTCAATTATAAAAGCACGAAATCAAAAGCTCACAAAAATACACACTCACTTAAAAGCACCTTAAAACTCTCAAATTTTTAGCACTCCCAGCAATTCAAAGGATATGCTTTTATAAATATGGGAAAATAGTCATATATAAATCATCAATTTTCTCATCCTCGACACATTGCAAAGACACATTTTATTGAACATTTCTTGTGGTGGCTATGACACATATTTGTTTGTACATGAATACATGTTACACCAATTGTAATGAGTGAGACTAAGAGGAGAGAGGAGAATGATCAAAAGAGTGAGAAAGAGAAGAAGAAGAAGAAGAAGAAGAGAGAGGAATACTAGCAAAGGAGAGAGAAAGACTAGAAGAAGAAGAAGAAGAGAATAAGCTAAACTTAGTGGACTGTGGAAGAGCTACCTCCCATAGATGAAGTAGCTCTTCCACATAGTCCACTAAGGTGCCAATGAAGGGCTTTAACTGGCTGACACATGAAACACATTGTGAATATTGGTGGTGGGGGAAGCTCTAATGGATAAGCCAAGTCACCAATTCTCTTGAGGATCCAGTAGTAAGGGCCATAGAAATGCAACTTATTACCATTGCCCTCCTTTTGAGAGTGGAGTAATGAGACTTAGGCACTTTTAAGAGAACCAACTCTCCCTCTTGGAATTCCAAATGCCTTCTTGTCTCATTGGCATAAACCTTCATGCAATCTTGTGCCTTCACTTTGCATTACTAAAGCAGGGCCTTCATGCACTCTAGCTCCTCTTTACTCTAGGGGTTGATCTTGTCATTAAACAAGGCTATAGGGGGTGATTTTGTTTCGAATGTGTCTATATGTGGAAGTAGTGCATCGAGGGGCCAATCCCCAAGACGTAGGAGAGCTGCGGTAGGGCCACGGCAATTAGCCGGTGGGGTGCCCTTGGGTCTGTGATATGTGGCATTTGTTGCTGATATATGTATAATCTCTCTCTGAGGAGACGGAGGAAAGGGAACATCCGTTGGATTATAGACTATAAACGCAAAGTGATTAGTGTTTAGGATAGTGTATCCCTCAACAGACGCTCCTGGTCCATGAGGCCATGAGGTGGGGTTGTCTATTGAGGGTATGAGGTCCGACTAGTGCCTTAGCCAGTGCCGGACGTGAGGTGGGGTTGTCTATTGAGGGTATGAGGTCCGTGAGGCCGTGAGATGGGGTTGTCTATTGAGGGTATGAGGTCCGACTAGTGCCTTAGCCAGTGATGGCCCATTTTAGGTCCCATCAGGGTGCCTCAAAAGGAGAAATCCCAATGCTATAATGGATGGATTTGTTATATGAAAATTTAGCTATGTGGAGCCACATATCCCATCTGTGTTGTATATCATGGGAAAAGTATCCTAGGTAGGTCTCAAGCTATTTATTTACCCTTTTAGTCTCAGCATTAGTCTGTGTGGGTGGTATGCAATGAATGGAGCAACCTTGGCGCCCATAGATGTGAAAAAAACTACCTGTCAAAATATACCATGCCTACCTATCAGCTCTCCAAGCACGTTTTAGTGGTCCATCGAGAAACAATTCTAGGCATTGCCGCTCAGCACTCCCATGGAATGTTTCGGGGTTTGTGGCCTAGGGTTTCCCGAGTCCGCCTCGCAATGGAACATCCACGGCCCCGAACCCACTAGGATTGACTTGAAATTTGGATTTCTAGTAGACAAGGTCTCCTGACAGCATTCTAGTGTCGGGTTTTGGCATCCTACTTTACGCAAAGATACCCAATCCGAAGCAAATCCATACCGCACTTCATTCAAAGAGAAAGGGAAACGAGAGGGATGCACGGTCAACCTCTCTGCCCATAGGGCATAGTTCCATTCCGGTCCCCTAAAATGGCATGAATCAGGTTCTAACTTAACAACACCTAAAGTTGAATGGTGATAAACCCTTGTGAGAAGCCTCCCAGTTCTCTAGGACCACCCTGCCATCGTAGGATGGACCCGTCTCAGGGATTCCCTCCACTCGCTTCCCTTGATAGCTTTAGTTTTCTAATTAAGTCCTACCACATTTATGTGCGACATTTAAAATCAGCTTCATTAATTAAGCCTTTTAGGACACATGGTTCATTCGCGTAATTTACAACACAAACATGAAAACAAAACAAGCAGTCCTTTTGACAAACAAGTTCCTTAACTTATCTTCAAGCTAATCTTTGTCTCCTACCCATATAGGAGAATTATGTATCCCTTCTATCCAACAAAAGTACCCGGTCCAAATCACATGGCACAAAAATTTCCATCCTTTATCTGGAATAGGATCTTCCAACACCCAAGACGTTGGGCTCACCATAGTCTACAACTCCGTTCGGAACTCAGCAAAGGGTGTCTAAAGCTCCACTGACCCCGAGCGACCTAGGAGTGAGGCACACTTTCCGTGGTTGGCCTTTTCACACTCGACCTTTGGCCCGTGAATCGAGCAGTGCCCTCTCTTGGGGTAATCCACGGTGCAATCTTGGAGATGATCCACCTGTGCAAACTATCCTTCCTTAATTAATCCATTTAGGAATCAAGCACAATCAAGGCAATCAGCCTAATATCATCTTCCAGTGAAACATTCCTTTATTTCCCATGGCTACTTGTCATTTCTGACCCTTGCCATGCTTTTGTCATCAAACACAAGCACTTGGAATATTTATCCAAATCACAATGCAACAATCAATTGATTGAAAGAAAAACATTTAGGGTGTTGTTCAATCAACCAACAAAACTAATTGTATTTTTTTCAAACAATACAAGAATAGACGCGATAACAATTTTATCATATATTCGCTCTCCCCCTTGGGATCAAAGAGCGATTCTATGCAAATTTTACTTAATACTTGCATGCACAATTCTTAATGTGTTCTTTTTACGATTATACTATTCATAACCCCTGATTGATTGCTCTATCAAGGAATAAGCCATATGCAACTACTGCAATTAACTTCCCTTGATGCATGCACTTTGCAAACTCCATCTTCCCAATATGTGAGAAGAGGTTTATCCCTTCCCATGACCTATTCTCGTATGTCATAGCATGGGCCTAATGTATCTCATGCAAGAATCAAAGTGAGCATCTAACAATTTAGAAAATACATTACTCACGACTAGCATCGTAATTGGATTGACAGTGATGCCTTCGCCTGAAGCTTTGTTGCTGGTTGTAGGATTGCCATCTGCATGCAACATTCTTCGCTTGGAGGCCATCATCCACAAGTATACTCAAGAGATTAAGAAGGCGGAATAGATTCGAGATGGGAGAGTGTAAGAGAAGATGGTTAAGTCAAGGATCGAGATAGAGGGAATTGTGCAACCTCTCAGGGTAATTCTCTCTCTCTCTCTCTCTCTCTCTCTCTCTCTCTCTCTCTCTCTCTCTCTCTCTCTCTCTCTCTCTCTCTCTCTCTCTCTCTCTCTCTCTCTCTCTCTCTCTCTCTCTCTCTCTCTCTCTCTCTCTCAATCTCTTGGAGGGTTATCCTTCTCTCTACCTCTCTCTCGTAGCCTCTCGGGGTCTCCTTATGCTCCCTTGTGCCTCCCCATGCCTCATATTTATTATGAATTAGAGAGGAGGGGATAAGGCTGAGAACAAGAGTGGAGGGGCTCTTGGAAGAGTCAATGATCTAATGCTCATATCATAAATCTGATGGGGTTGCATTGGCTTCAAAAGGGCGGTAAAACTCAAAGACACTTGATTAAAAAGCTCTCGGTTCACTCCTTCTTTTCTTGTTCGAAGTGCTCTTTACTGCCCGTAGACTACAATTGTGGGGCATGCGATTTCGCTAATAACTTTTCTTTTTTTTTTCTTTTTATAAAATCTCCAAAACTAACTAAAACATCACTTGTCTTTTCTTCTAAATGACATCCAGTTCTATCTTTTTAGAATAATATCTTAAAATATCTAAAATATGCTAGCTTTTCCCAAAATCTAATATTTTTGGACCATCCATACTATACATATTAATATTAGTGATTAATATGGCTCATAAGTCTCGTTCATGTTGTAACTTCCGTGAAGGATAGCTACGGTCCTTCTCAATTCAAGAAAAATATCAAATTTACGACTCTCAATTTTTTTAAATATATTTTTAAATAAATAAAAATTATTAGCTATTAACATTAGTTAGTTTTTACCTTAGTTAGTCTTTAGTTAGTAATCTTAACTAACTTTTGAACTAATCAACTAACTTTTATTGTGTGGAAATATGTCCATCACATTTTCGCTGCACTACTCTAATCACTCATAAGCGTGCGGTCTTTTGAAATAACAACCTATTGTATTTTATATATCCGAGTTAGTTAACTAGCTTAAGTTTGGTTATTATTTCTTGATTGGCAGCAACAATTCTCGAAGTAGCGAAATAATCATTCATCGACTCAATCTATATCTCCGCCTCTGCTATGACGTCTATTCCTTCTCCATTCAACTCGGGTGCCTTAATATGACGTCCATCGAGAAACGATTCTAGACGTCGCCGCCCGGCACTCCCGTGGAATGTTTCGGGGTTTGTCACCCAGGGTTTCCCGAGTCCGCTTCGCAATGGAACATCCATGGCGAAGCCACTAGGATTGACCTGATATTTGGGTTCCTAGTAGACAAGGTCTCCTGACAGCATTATACCGTTGGATTTTGGGCATCCCAATTTACGCAAAGATACCCAATCCAAAGCAAATACATACCGCACTTAGTTCAAGGAGAATGGGAAATGAGAGGGATGCGTGCTCAACCTCTCTGCCCGTAGGGCATAGTCCCATTTCTGTCCCCTAAAACGACATGAATCAGGTTCTAACTTAACAACACCTAAAGTCGACTGGCGATAAATCTTGTGTGAGAAGCCTCCCAGTTCTCTAAGACCACCTTGCTGTAGGACAGACCCGTCGAGGATTCCATCCACTCGCTTCCCTTGATAGCTTTAGTTTTCTAATTAGGTCCTAGTACATTTATATGACACATTTAAAATCAGCCTCATTAATTAAGCCTTTTAGGGCACATGGTTCATTCTGTAATTTATAGCACAGACACAAAAACAAAACAAGCAGTCCTTTTGACAAACAAGTTCCTTAACTTATCTTCAAGCTAATCTTTGTCTCCTACCCATATAGGAGAATTATGTATCCCTTCTATCCAACAAAAGTACTCGGTCCAAATCACATGGCACCAAAATTTCCATCCTTTATCTAGAATAGGATCTTCCAACACCCCAGACGTTGGGCTCAAGGCAGTCTACAACTCCGTTCTAGACTCGACAAGGGGTGTCTAAAGCCCCACTGACCCCAAGCGACCTAGGAGTGAGACACACTTTCCGTGGTTGGCCTTTTCACCACTTGACCCTCGGCCTGTGAATTGAACAGTGCCCTCTTGAGGTAATCCACGGTGCAATCTTGGAGATGATCCGCTCGTGCAAACTATCCTTCCTTAATTAATTCATTTAGGAATCAAGCACAATCAAGGCAATCAGCCTAATATTATCTTCCAGTGAAACATTCCTTTATTTCCCATGGCTACTTGTCATTTCTGACCCTTGCCATGCTTTTGTCATCAAACACAAGCACTTGGAATATTTATCCAAACCACAATGCAACAATCAATTGATTGAAAGAAAAACATTTAGGGTGTTGTTCAATCAACCAACAAAACTAATTGTATTTTTTCCAAACAATACAAGAATAGACGCAATAACAATTTTATCGTATATTCTCTCTCCCCCTTGGGATCAAAGAGTGATTCTATGTAAAATTTACTTAATACTTGCATGCACAATTCTTAATGTATTTTTTTTACGATTATACTATTCATAACCCCTGATTGATTGCTCTATCAAGGAATAAGCCATACGCAACTACTACAATTAACTTCCCTTGATACATGCACTTTGCAAACTCCATCTTCCCAATATGTGAGAAGATGTTTATCCCTTCCCATGACCTATTCTTGTATGTCATAGCATGGGCCTAATGTATCTCATGCAAGAATCAAAGCAAGCATCTAACAATTTAGAAAATACATTACTTACGACCAGCACTGTAATTGGATTGACAGTGATGCCTTCGCCCAAAGCTTCTTTTCAGGTTGTAGGATTGCAATCCGCACGCAACATTCTTTGCTTGGAGGCCATCGTCCGCAAGTAGACTCAAGAGATTAAGAAGACGGAATAGATTCAAGATGGGAGAGTGTAAGAGAAGATGATTAAGTCGAGGATCGAGATAGACGGAATTGTGCAACCTCTCAAGGTAACTCTTTCTCTCTCTCTCTCTCTCTCTCTCTCTCTCTCTCTCTCTCTCTCTCTCTCTCTCTCTCTCTCTCTCTCTCTCTCTCTCTCTCTCTCACAATCTCTTGGAGGGGTATCCTTCTCTCTACCTCTCTCTCGCAGCCTCTCGGGGTCTCCTTATGCTCCCTTGTGCCTCCCCATGCCTCATATTTAAAATGAATTAGAGAGGAGGGGATAAGGCTGAGAACAAGAGTGGAGGGGCTCTTGGAAGAGTCAGTGATCTGATACTCAGATCATAAATCTGATGGTTCCATTGGCTCAAAAAGGGAGCTAAAACTCCGAGATACTTGTTTAGAAAACTCTCAGTTCACTCCTTCTTCTTTTGTCTATTCGAAGTGTTGTCTACTGCCTCTAAACTACAATCGCGGCATATGCAATTTCGCCGATAACTTTTTTTTCTTCTTTTTATAAAATCTCCAAAACTAACTAAAACATCACTTGTCTTTTCTTCTAAATGACATCCAGTTCTATCTTTTTAGAATAACATCTTAAAATATCTAGAGTATGCTAGTTTTTTCCAAAATCTAATATTTTTGAACCATCCATATTATACATATTAATACTAGTGATTAATATGGCTCATAAGTCTCATTCACGTTGTAACTTCCGTGAAGGGTAGCTATGGTCCTTGTCAATCCAAGGAAAATATCATATTTAAGACTATCGATTTTTTTAATATATTTTTAATTAAATAAAAAATATTAGCTATTAACTTTAGTTAGTTTTTACATTAGTTAGTCTTTAATTAGTAATCTTACTAACTTATTAACTAACTAACTTTCGAACTAATCAACTAACTTTTATTGTGTGGAAATATTACATCCTCCTCCCCTTAGAGAAATCGAGATGTTATCATCTCGAGAGAAACCGGGGATATCATTTTGGAACATGTGGGTTATGGGCCCACCACACTTTCACTGCGCTACTCTGATCACTCATAAGCATGCTGTCTTTTAAAACAACAACCTATTGTATTTGATATATCCAAGTCTAGTTAACTAACTTAAGTTTGGTTATTATTGCTTGATTGGTAGTCGCAGTTTCCGAAGTAGAGAAATAATCATTCATCGACTCAATCCATATCTGAGCCTTTACTGCGACGTCTATTCCTTCTCCATCAAACTCGAATGCCTTAATTTTCTTAAGAAGAAATTTTTTATCTTGCATGTTAGCATTTGTGGGTGCAGGAGGTACCTAACAATCAAGCCATACCATTTAGATTATTCTCTTTAGGATATGCCTATGAACCATACATTAATCAATCACGCATCATTACGAAGTTTCGCTCTAATACCAACTGTAACCTGCTCTGTCCAAGCACATTTTAGCGGTCCATCGAGAAACGATTCTAAGCATCGCCGCCCGCCGGCACTCCCATGGAATGTTTCAGGATTTTTCACCTAGGTTTTCCCGAGTCCGCCTCGCAACAAAACGTCCATGGCCGAACCCACTAGGATCGACCTAAAATTTGGTTTCCTAGTAGACAAGGTCTCTTGACAGCATTTTAGCATCGGGTTTTGGGCATCCTACTTGATGCAGAGATACCCAATCCGAAGCAGATCCATACCACACTTGGTTCAAAGAGAATGGGAAACGAGAGGAATACGCGCTCAACCTCTCTACCCGTAGTCCCATTCTGGTCCCCTAAAATGGCATGAATCGAGTTCTAGCTTAATAACACCTAAAGTCGAATGGCAATAAATCCTTGTGAGAAGCCTCCTAGTTCTTTGGGACCACCTTGCCATAGGACAGACCCGTCAGGGATTCCGTCTACCCGCTTCCCTCGATAGCTTTAGTTTTCTAATTAGGTCCTAGTACATTTATCTGCGACATTTAAAATCAACCTCATCAATTAAGCCTTTTAGGGCACAGGGTTAGTTCACGTAATTTATAGCATAGACATGAAAACAAAACAAGCAGTTCTTTTAACAAACAAGTTCCTTAACTTATCTTCAAGTTAATCTTTGTCTCCTGGCCATACAAGAGAATTATGTATCCCTTCTATCCAACAAAAGTACTCGGTCCAAATCACATGGCACCAAAATTTCCATCCTTTATCTAGAATATGATCTTCCAACACCCCAGATGTTGGGCTCACGGCAGTCTACAACTCCGTTCCGGACTCGACAAGGGGTGTCGAGAGCTCCACTGATCCCAAGCGACCTAGGAGTGAGACACACTTTTCGTGGTTAGCCTTTTCACCACTCGACCTTCGGCTCATGAATCGAGCAGCAGTGCCCTCTTGGGGTGATCCACAATGCGATCTTGGAGATGATCCACCCGCGTGAAATATCCTTCCTTAATAAATCCATTTAGGAATCAAGCACAATCAAGGCAATCAGCCTAATATCATCTTCCAGTGAAACATTCCTTTATTTCCCATGGCTACTTGTCATTTCTGACCCTTGCCATGCTTTTGTCATCAAACACAATAACTTGGAATATTTATCCAAATCACAATGCAACAATCAATTGATTGAAAGAAAAACCTTTAGGGTGTTGTTCAATCAACTAACAAAACTAATTGTATTTTTTTCAAATAATACAAGAATAGACGTGATAACAATTTTATCATATATTTGTTCTCCCCCTTGGGATCAAAGAGCGATTCTATGCAAAATTTACTTAATACTTGCATGCACAATTCTTAATGTATTCTTTTTACGATTATGCTATTCCTAACCCCTGATTGATTGCTCTATCAAGGAATAAGCCATACGCAACTAGTGCAATTAACTTCCCTTGATACATGCACTTTTCAAACTCCATCTTTCAAATATGTAAGAAGAGGTTTATACCTTCCCATGACCTATTCTCATATGTCATAGAATGGGCCTAACGTATCTCATGCAAGAATCAAAGAGAGCATCTAATAATTTAGAAAATACATTACTTACGACCGGTACAATGCATTCACAATGCTAGTTGATTCTCATGCGAGAATCAAAGCAATAATTATCAATATTTTTTATTTACTAATTTGGGCTAATTAATCTTAATGAGAATTAGTTTTCTATCACATTCCATCCCATATGAACACCATACCCATGACAAAATCCCAAATTTACATGATTTCTCTTAAAACCACAATGTTGAGGGTTTTGTGTGTTTATAAAGAAATTATTAAATGACTGATTTTTCCTGATTTCTAACAATTTTAATAGATCGGAGTATTGACACCAAATGTAACAATTTCCAACCAAAATGTATTATAAAATAATAAAATCTAATGCTTCCTCATAGAATCGCGCCTTATGACATACATCTCTCGTGATTGGAGGCCCGTTGACACTTTCCAACAGTCTCATTGGCGATCCTTCCAACCTTGATCTATTCTCCTTTAGGCTCAAGCATAATCTAATGATCAAGATCTTTCATCTCAATCCACCCCCTTCTCTCATAGAATCAACCATGGAAACACGCAACAAGAGGAGAGAGGAGAGAGAAAGACTAAAAATGATCTTTTGATTTACTCGGCCATTTTTGGCATGGATTGAAGCATTGGAAGGCGAAGAAAATCTCCATCGTGCTGCCCTTTTGCCTCCCCCTGTGATGCCAACAGCCACAAATAGCCATTTTTTTAATTAAGAAGGGGCATTGAAAAAAACAATGCCCTCCCCCTCACGATCATATTTTTGAGTTTTTCAAGCCTTAAGCAAGGCTTAAGGCTTAAAGCCTTAAAATAACTAGTTCAAGTTTTGTGTTTTCACATTATCAGCACAAGTGGATTTTTGCATTTTGGCGAGGCAAACAAACTCGAATTCAAGATCGGAGACGGTTGGCTTTGTGGCGTCGAAATCTATAAATCTGGCCTTTGTCGTACAATTTTTTGGCTCCCGAATCACATAGTTGCCTTATAATGAAAAACCTTGCATTGATTAAATGGGGGGTCAAACGGACTCCAATCGATAAAACAAGACTTGCATTGTGTTCCTGGCATCAAATCTATCTAGGAAAACTCTAGAGCATCAATCCACAACCGTTTTATTTTGCATGAAAAATTGGTCTTTTATGTCTCTATGGCTCTTTTTCGCTTCAAAAATGGGATCCAAAAATCCATTCTCATTGGTGACCACGAGGTAGGGTGACTCAACTTGTCAAATCCCACAAATTGATCTATACAAAAAACAACCATAAAAAGCACCAAGCTACCATAAAACAAAATACTCAATTAAAGCATAATAACATCTCTCACCCTACCCCCTAACAAAATCAAGACATGAAAATCCTCAAGGGATAAGCCCATCATAATTTGAAAGAAGTCCAAGAGCGAGTTGCTAACCAACTACTTCAACACAGACCGACTAAAAATAACTATCAAAGAAGTCATCCTAATGGTGACCTGAACTGCGGACCCAACTAAGGACAACTAGACCAAGAATTTCTACTAAGCAAGGACTCCTATAAGCCTGGATAGAATATATTTTCTTTTAACATATTTTTCTTTCAAAGTTTCCATACTTGGCCATGTAAAAAGGAGGGAGCTGAGCGAAATGACCCAAGGAAAACATAGTATCGGCCTCAAGTCCTGACTCGGTACCCAAGAACCTACCAAGTTCTCGTAAGGTGGAACTTCAATCTTTTTATATTCCGCTCACTTTTATTTTCGCTCCAACCTTCCTTAGTATTTCTCTTCTAGCTAGATGTCATCCCTAGGAACACAAGGCATCAGCCCCAGGAATCTACCAAGCCCTTGCAAGGCAATAATCAACTGCTCTTAAGATTTTTCTTCATTTTTTTTCTATTTTAGGGGCTGGAACCCCTTTTTACACACCTCTGTATTTTTCATATTTCAAATATATTCATGCTTGTCTCTTCTTTTTATTTCAGTAGGCTTCTCTAACTACCTCACACTAGCAGGGACTCCTAGAACAGCTACTTAGTAGGCTAGCAAAATAGGGTCACTAGGGCTACCTTCTAAAAAACAAATCTTTCAATGCCTAACAATGTCTTGAGAGGAGGTGGACAACTACTCAAACCTCTCCAGCTAGATATACCTAATCTAACCCTAAGCACTAGCCAGGCCTCTACTACACTCCCAAACCACCCCTCATGGCCTCATGGGGCCAGAAGCGTCTAAGGGGTATACTACACTAACCTCTTGATGTAATAAAGCCTGCAATCAAATTTCATCAAGACGGGCAAGAGAAATAAATCTTTCATGCAACACTTCTGTCTCTCCCAATGAATGATTAAGAGAAAATTGCACAATGGGTAGCTTTATTTCCAATGGTATAACACACTCTAGGTAGCTCTATTTCCAATGGAAGGACACACTCTTCCCCATATACCAACTTGAACATGGTGTGAACATATAGTTTCTTATCCTAATCTCACTTACTTTCAAACACTATCTTGAATAAGATCCCTACAAGCTGTTTATTCCTACTCTCAACTTGGTTACTATAATCTTATTCAAGAAGTGTGTCCCTCGATCAGACACTAGCTCCCTAGGTGGACCATTCATCATTGCTTGAGCTTCAGACCATTTTGTAAAGTTGGTGCGCAGATCGGTCGCAGATAGCTCACGTGGTGAATCCCGGAAGGTCCCCAAGAACAAAGTACTCTACCTTTTTGCACAAAAACCCATGTAAAAGCATGCACGACAAGAGGCAAGAGACAAATTGGGTTCAATCTCCCCCATGCCTTGTGTGAGCGCTTCACAAAGCATGTATTTTATGTATATTTTCAATCTTCATGCTCAATAATAGCCCAATTACAAAAATATGACAAGCTTTTTAGCTTTTGAGTTTGCTTTCTACAAAAATAGGAAAATAAAGCTAATGGACGGTGCCCATAGAGTCTGGCACGCCCAATCTCAATGTCCAAATAGAAATAACATATCCGGGCGCATAAGCGCATACAAAATAATAATAAATAATCGATGTCTCTATAGACATAACAAAATATAGGCGTGGCGCCTATCAAAATATAGTCCAAAAGTCGAAAACCCGCTAGACTCCAATGCTTTCCTCCGCCACTGCTGCTATCTCTACACATCAACTGAAGCATTCACAATCGTTAGTAAAATAATACAATTAAACCGACAAAAGTGAATACCTAGCAGTCTTCAGCTACATAAATAAATCAACTGGTTAGAAATAAATCCTAACCTTAATTTATTACGAGTGCGCACTCTAAACTCATAAACGTTTATTAATTTAATATGCATTTTGCGGAATCACCCGCTATGGAATCACCCATGTACACACTAAATTAATGAAACGCCCGAAAAGGACAGGCGTCCCCATCAACTTCTCGCACAAAGAATCCTCTTTGTGTATGAGCCCCGGACATCTAAGTTTACGGAATCCACCATAAAACCTCACGGAATCCACCGTGGAATATGCCTCCTGGCATCATACCCCCGGGGTGGGATAGCAATTGACCTCAATTGCTATTAGCTCAATGTGGAGCTAACAGAGTGGGGAAAGCATTTAAGTCTCTAGCGTGCATCCATTGTGCTTCCTCTACAGGATGGTTCTTAAATTTCACTAGATATCTAGAATACCTTCGGCCAGTTCTAGTGGTCATGTAGTCAGTGTCTATGATGGTTTCTGGTTCAAGTATTTCAGTCTCTTCTTCTAGTAAAGGTGGGTTTTCATAGACAGGGTGAATAGGTAATTGGCCTCTAAATGGTCTTAATAAACTAATATGAAATGTATTATGAATTTTCCAATGAGATGGCAGTTCTAACTTGAAAGCATTGTCATTAATCTTATGAATAATTCTAAATGGTCCGTAGAATCTAGGAGCTAATTTGACAACTGGATGTCTATCTACACTTTGCAGTCTACGCTTTTCTATTCTAAGCCAAACATAATCATCAAGTTTGAAATTCATGGCTTGTCTTTTCTTGTTGGCTTGTTTGGTATATGATTGTTGGGCTTTAGCAATCATATCCTTGACCTCATCAAAAATAGAGTTATGCATAGTAGCAATATCATCAGCACTCTGTATTCTATTAGACAAAGATGCAACAGGTGTAGATAATCTATATCCATAAATAACTTCAAAATGTGCTTTCTTTGTAGATGTGTGCGGTGTATTGTTATATGCAAACTGTAATAAATGTAAATGAGTATCCCAAGTCTGAGGTTTAGAGATAGTGTATGCACGTAAAAGATCTAAAATAGTGCTATTTGTGGCTTCTGTTTGTCCATTTGTTTCTGGATGAAATGCAGATGAGAAATCAATCTTTGTGCCTAAATTTGCAAACAGTGTAATCCAAAAATTATTACAAAATCTAGAATCTCGATCTGAAATAATCACTTTTGGCAATCCATGGTTAGTAAAAACAGTTTTCAAAAATAACTGTGCTGCTTGTGATGCTGTTAAAGTTTTCTTACATGCAATGAAATATGCTTGCTTACTAAATCTATCTACAATTGTCCATATCATGTCATGGTTAGATTTAGTATTTGGTAAGCCAGTAATGAAATCCATAGATATATGTTCCCAAGGTTTAGATGGAATAGACAAAGGCATTAATAATCCATACTGTTTACCATGATGTCTCTTTATTCTTTGACAAATCAAACATTCAGAAACGAAATTAGATACATCTGCATCCATATGCGGCCAATAAAAATCTTCAGTTAACATGCGTAATGTAGAAATGATACCTCTATGACCTTGATATGGGGGACAATGAATTTCATTCAAAACAAAAGATCGGAATGGAATAGTAACACACAGTCTCTTTTCAAAGAACATAAATCCATCATTATATGACAATGAATCAACAGGAATGAAATTATTTTGAACTAATTTTTGCCAATCAGAATGAAAAGTAATATCCTGGTGATATGTATCTTTCATAGCAATCAAAGAATCAAAAGATATGATAGATATATTATGAATTGCAGGTCTTCTACTCAATGCATCAGCAACTACATTTTCTTTTCCAGGTTGGTATTGAATGATAGGATGGAAACTTTGAATGAATGAAGCCCATTTGATATGACGGTCAGAAATTTGGGGTTGGCTAAGTAGATGTCTAATGCTTTGCTGGTCAGTCTTTATCATGAATTCTGAACCCATTAAATAATGCTTCCATTGTTTTAATGCTTGTACAACTGCTAAGAGTTCCTTGTCATAAGTGGAATATTTGAGCTCAGAGGGTTTCAGCTTAGAACTAGAATATGCTATTGGATGGTTGTCTTGCATTAATACGGCTCCTATTCCTGATCCGCTAGCATCGGTCACAACTAGAAAGAATGGTCTATTAAAATCAGGCAATTGTAGAACAGGGGCATTGGTTAATGCACGTTTGAGTAAGTCAAAGGATTTCTGCTGATTTTTAGTCCATTGATAAACAATGCCTTTCTTAAGAAGTTTTGTTAATGGTAAAGCAAGTAATGAGAAATTACGTACAAACTTCCTATAGAAACTAGCAAGACCAAGGAATGAACGTAATTCATGTACATTTTTAGGAACAGGCCAATGCAATATTGCATCAATTTTCTTAGGATCAACTTTAATTCCTTCTTTTGATACAATATGACCTAGATATTCTATTTCTGTCTTAAAGAATTCACTCTTGTCAGGATTTGCAAACAATTGATTTTCTTTCAGTAATTGAAAAACTAATGATAAATGCTCATAATGCTCTTTTTCACTTTGACTGAACACCAAAATATCATCAAAGAAAACAATCACACAATACTGATATTTTAGAAAAATACGGTTCATCATTCTACTGAAAGTAGCAGATGCATTAGTTAATCCGAATGGCATGACTAAGAATTCGTAATGGCCAAACTGTGTCCTGAATGCAGTCTTAAATATGTCGGATCTATCTAGCCTCACCTGATGATATCCAGACTTAAGGTCAATTTTACTAAATATAGAAGATCCTTGCAGTTTGTCCATAAGGTCATCAACTCTAGGTATAGGATACCTATTCTTTACAGTGATCTTATTTAATGCTCGGTAGTCAATACACATACGATAAGTATTATTCTTTTTCTTGACTAAGAGCACAGGTGCACCGAATGGGGAACTGCTAGGTCGAATTAAGCCTCTATTTAGTAATTCTTCAACTTGACTCTGGATTTCTTTTTGCTCTATTTGATTGTGCCTATATGGGGCTTTGCAAGGTGGTTGTGTGCCAGGTATTAGGTCAATCTTATGGTCTTCTGGACGTGATGGAGGTAAACCTGGTGGTAGGTCTTCTGCAAAACAGTCCTTAAAATATGCGAGAAATTCCTTATGCCTAGGGTGCATATGATTTTCCTTTGCATGCAATTCATTCACCCAAATGAGATATGATTTAGTATTCTTGCGTAGTGCACGTTTTGCTTGAGTATGCGAAAGCAGTGGAAAAATATGAGATGCATGCATACCATATAATGTAATGGATTTTCCTTGAAAATTAATATTCATTGTGTGTGTGGAATAATCTATATTGGGATTATGTTGGTGTCTCCATGGCATTCCTAGAATAATGTCGCTTGACTGTAATGGGACAACTAAGAAATTTCTTCTTTCAATGTATGGACCAATTTGAATTTCTAAATCTTGAACTTCTTGTGTGCCATTGTACCTAGTGCCTAGAAATGCAGCTTTTATGCGATAATGCGTAGGTACAGTATGCAATTTCAATTCCTTTACCAATTTTGCTGAAATAAAGTCATGGGTACTACCGTCATCATGCAATATAGTTCTTTCTTTTCCATGCACCATACATTTCATAGTCAACAATGAATGTGAAGTAAGCATACCTGGTAAAGTGTCGGAAGTAGTAGTAGGATCATCCTCATCTTCAGTGAAATCTGGCATATCCTCATGCTCTTCTTCGTCCATAGCTCGAAGGTAGTTGATATGTGCTGGTGGCTTCTTTGAATGACAATTTGTTGCGAGATGCCCTGGCTGGTGACACTTGTAGCATACGATTGGCTTGGCTTTGGTCACATTATTTGCAATGGCTGGGAGTCTGGGTATATTTGAATTTGCTTGTGGAATAGGCTTAGGATTTGGATTGACAGTGGATGGTAATGCAGGTGGTTTAGGCCAATTCTTGCGGAAAGATGGTGATGAGAAACGACCTGGATTAAACCTTCTGAAATTGGAATTGAATTGTTTAGATCCATAATTACCGTTTGCTTGGAATGGGTGTGGTCATCAATCTCTTCCGCGTAACTTATCTTCAGTGTCGTGAGCTAAGGAGATGGCATCTTCAAGGGTAGCAGGCTTGAACATGTTCACTTCAGCGTAGTAATGTCCAAGAAGTCCAGACATATACTTCCGCTTATGTGTCGTCTCTGGTACGTCTTCAAGCATGCGTAGCTGTAGGAGTGCATTCCAAAAATGCTCTGTATACTGTGGAATAGGCTCACGATCGCGCTGTTGAAGTAAATCCCATTGTTTGATAGCCTTCTCATGAAATTGTGGTGGAAGGAAATTTTGCATGAACTTCTTCTTGAAATCTTCCCATGTAGCAGGACATTCTATACTCTTGCGGACTACAGTCCACCAAAGTGATGCTCTGTCTATCAGATGATTAGTAACACACTTGATTTTATCTTTTTCGGGATAAGTTTCCTCATGGAAATAGTCATCAAACTGGCTAATGAATGATAAAACAGTCTTTCCTTCTCTTATGCCATTGAAAGTGCGAAACTTGAAACTTCGTTTACTTATCTTGGATTCCTTGCGAATGGTTTGTGCTTCAAGGGTGGCGTTGATGGTACGGCGAATCAAATCTTCAGCTTGAGGTTCTTCTTTATCAGTGGACGCTCCTTGTAGCTTTGTCAATTGTGCTTGCAAGGCTTGCCTAGCTCTTCGCTCTTCTTCCAATTGTAGCATGATAAGATCCAGCTTTTGTTCCATGGTAGGCTCGGGTAGATTGTCTTCAGCCATAGGATCATCCATATGTGGGATAGTCATCCTGTAAAACTCAACAAACCTTTCTCACTCAAAATCAGTTAGCGGGATGAGCGTAGCTCAAATTTGGGGTTACAAGGCTATGTATTCTTGGGTATTTCTTCTTCAATTTTCAGAAATTCTGCAATATTTCTGTCTCCGTTTGCTGAAAGTACTTCAACAAACTTGTAGATAGGTAGAACAGCTTGCTTCGAACAACTTTCCAGTTCAGAGTTTTTGCATACGAACAAGTCTTCTATGAGTTTTAAGCACTAGTCAGTTCTGATTTAGTCTGACTTGCGGAGTTGCAGACTTAGCAGACTTGCAGAGTTGTTGACTTGCTGGACTTAGGCCGACTTGCAGAACTTGCAGAACTTGATTAGAGTCGACTTACGGAACTTGACTTCAGAAGTGCGAGACCCAGAGTTTGCGAACTTGTCAGATCTGTGTAACTTGCAGAGAGTTGTGTGACTTAGCTTAATTTGACTTGGTAATTAAGCTTAGTAGCTTAATGGTGGACTAGCAGGCCGCCGTTTTTTTCGTGGGGGGGGGGACCGTTTTTTTCTCAACGCGGAAATTTCGGGGCTTCTCCAGATTAATCGATTTGATTTCTTGTTGATAGCCAAGCTTCATAAGCTTTCTCTTAAGCTTTTTTTTGAAAGAAATAATGATAAAAACAATGGAGCTTATCTCTGTAACTCCACGACTTGATGAAGGAGTTGGATGCGTGGTCCTCCGCCTGCAGAGCCTGGTCCTTCGCAATCTGACAGTGGAAACAGGGGTTCTTGATCGCCAGAAGTCTGCCTGTATCGACGGTTCGCGATGAGATTGACTGTAGAGCTCGTTTGTTCCTGGAGCTCCGCCTTCGCCCGAGATTGGTAGCGATTGGAAGCTCTTGATCTCTGCTCCGCTCTGATACCACTGGTGCGCAGATCGGTCGCAGATAGCTCACGTGGTGAATCCCGGAAGGTCCTCAAGAACAAAGTACTCTACCTTTTTGCACAAAAACCCATGTAAAAGCATGCACGACAAGAGGCAAGAGACAAATTGGGTTCAATCTCCCCCATGCCTTGTGTGAGCGCTTCACAAAGCATGTATTTTATGTATGTTTCCAATCTTCATGCTCAATAATAGCCCAATTACAAAAATATGACAAGCTTTTTAGCTTTTGAGTTTGCTTTCTACAAAAATAGGAAAATAAAGCTAATGGACGGTGCCCATAGAGTCTGGCACGCCCAATCTCAATGTCCAAATAGAAATAACATATCTGGGCGCATAAGCGCATACAAAATAATAATAAATAATCAATGTCTCTATAGACATAACAAAATATAGGCGTGGCGCCTATCAAAATATAGTCCAAAAGTCGAAAACCCGCTAGACTCCAATGCTTTCCTCCGCCACTGCTGCTATCTCTACACATCAACTGAAGCATTCACAATCGTTAGTAAAATAATACAATTAAACCGACAAAAGTGAATACCTAGCAGTCTTCAGCTACATAAATAAATCAACTGGTTAGAAATAAATCCTAACCTTAATTTATTACGAGTGCGCACTCTAAACTCATAAACGTTTATTAATTTAATATGCATTTTGCGGAATCACCCGCTATGGAATCACCCATGTACACACTAAATTAATGAAACGCCCGAAAAGGACAGGCGTCCCCATCAACTTCTCGCACAAAGAATCCTCTTTGTGTATGAGCCCCGGACATCTAAGTTTACGGAATCCACCGTAAAACCTCACGGAATCCACCGTGGAATATGCCTCCTAGCATCAAAAGTAGTCTGTTGCTACAATAATATAACTCTTTTGCGTAGTCAATGAAGGGTATATTGGTCCAACAAAATTAATACCCCATTTTTTGAAGGGAAATGTAACTAAAATAGGGTTTAGCAAATGCTTAGGATTCTCCCTGGCATCATTTCTTTGGCAGACATCACAGTGCTTAACATAATTAAAAGCATCCTAGAAAATCAATGGCCACCAATATCTAGCACATAGAGCTTTCTCGGCAATAAGGCATCTAGCAAAATATCCCCCACATGTTGAATCATGGCATTCCTCAAGAATAAATGGTACCTCATCAAGTATTATGTATCGACGAAAAATTTCATCCATACCTTTCTAATATAAGACACCCACTACTATAATTGAAAAGCATAGTTCTTTTTGCTTAATCTTCCTCTTCTCAGACTTTGATAGAGTAGCCCCAACCTCTCCTATAGATAGATAATGGGTTATCATTGTATACCAGGATGGGATGGAGGTTGTATCGATTTTGAATAAACGTTCGATGTCACTCCCTTCAGCCAAAGTTTCCTTTGGCTCCCCGAAATCCACAAGAGATTCCACAATACCTTGCAGCTTTTGTGGCTTACTCTTAATCTCATAATCAAACTCCTACAAAGTAATTAACCACTTTTCTAAATGATCAGGCGGCTGCAACTTGTTCATCAACAGTTTAAGTCCTTCCACCTTTGTGAAAAAATACTAGCTTCTCATAGGGAATATAGTCCCTAAATTTATTTGTCGCAAAAACCATTCCAAGGCACAATTTCTCCATATAAGTATAATTAATTTCATATATCCCCAATTTTCGCTAGCAAAGGCTATTGGATGATACCATTTCTCTTTCCAAATTTGAGAAAAAAATTAAAAATTTTCTTGGTTTTCAAACGGATTGCTTAGTGTCCATATCTTAAGGACATGCTAATGAACCTTGTGCAAACACTAATTAATGAAGTTGTTTGTATATGTCATCACATCATGGTAGCATACATGTTTAAAACACTAAAATATACATTGACATCATGGGAAGTGGGGGTGCACAATCTTTCGATGGAATTGTCCTACTATTGGCTAGACTTATCAAGTTTAGAATAAAGATTGACAAGCATGGCCTTCATAAGAGTCCATCCTAGACTGGTAAGTACCATTTTAGGGGGTCGATATGAGACTATGCCTTATGGATAGAGGTATTGATACTCAACTCCCCTTGGTTTCTCACTTTCATTGAACTAAGTGCAGTGCTCACCTACCTCGATCTTGGATGATTCACAAAATGTGTTCGTTTTAAGCTCAATGTTAGATTGCTACTATAGAACATAGTTGTGTCTTTAGAAATCCTACATGTCGATCCTTGTGGAATGAGGCTGGACACTTTGCATGTAAGATAGATCTAGTGAACATCGAGTCATCTAGGCTAAACAATAGCTAATACTATGCATCGTTGCTGCTAAAAATATATTAAAAACTTCACCTCTTCTGGGCACTTTCAGGATTGGCACTTTTGCTAGTTCCTGCTTCACATCCTCAAATGATACTTGACAAGCTTTTCTCCAATTAAATAGAAAATTAAAAGATAACAAGTTCATCAATGGCAATGTTCTTTTTGCCAATGCATTGATAAATCTCTGATAATATCCCACTGATGGCAAAAAACTAATGTACCTCTTTTGGAGTGCATGGTGGACTCATAGTAGCAACTGTAACCTTTATCTTTTTAGGGTCAGTTGCAATCCCCATTGAGCTAACCACATGCCCCCAGATCATCAATGAAAACCTTTAACTCCTCTAGCGATATGTCACCAAAAGTCTTATTAGTTGTATGTTGCCAAGACCTAGGTTTATTGCATAACCCAAAGACCATCACATGATATGCAAAGATACCAAATATATTGATAAACATCATTTTTAGCTTATCTTATTCTACAATAGCCATTTGGTTGTATCCAACAAAGGAATCCATAAATGAATAGATCTCCCTACCTGCTAATTGATCTAAAATCTCAGCAATGAATGGTAATGGATAATAATCCTTGACCATCTTCTTATTAAGCTCTCTAAAATCTACGCAAAGTCAAATCTGATTATTATTCTTCTTCCTGATAACAACTAGTGAATACAACTCTATGTGTTGTACCAAAAATATCAAGCCAACTTTCCGTAATTTTGTTAACTCCTCGAATAGTCCATCCCTTAATTTGAAAGGTATATGCCTTACTTTTTATCGCACAGGACAGCTACCTTCCTTTAGGGGAATTGTATGAACATCTAGGATGGGAGAAATACCTCATAACTCATCATAACTCCAAGCAAAGATGTCATGAAATTCCTGGATCAAGGACACATAGTCCTCCCTTTCTTCCAAATTGAGCATGGGCCCTACTTTAATTGGTCTCATTCAATGTACCAAGGTCTAACTCAATTACGTACGTGTCTCTTATCCTCTCTTGAGTCTCTATGGGCTCATTCAAAGTTACATGATAGATATCCTTTGTAGTGGACCCCTCATTGGATTTGTTACTTGATGACGCCTCACTACTAGCTGCATCGTCCAATGTATCTATCTTTGTAGAGGATAAGGGAAATCTCTCACTTTGAGGAGATTTAGGGTAGCCATCTACTACTACATATCTAGCACCTCTACCAAATATCAACCGACTAGCAGGTATATCGACTTGACAGTCCACTTGTAAGATCCATGGCCCACCTAGCAATACTTGATAGCTCGGCCATCCCACAAAATTGATAACCCTAAAGTCCAAAGTGCATTCCATATTTGCATTGTTCGGTGATCATGTCAGTATAGTGCTTCATCATATCCTTAACTTTGCCAATGACACATTCGAGGCACTTGACTCATAGTCGCGATCATCTAGATGTCGTTCCATTGGCCTAATCACTTGATTAGGAATTGGATGTTAATTCCTTGGAACAACATTAGGGTTTATTGTTTAGCCTACAACACTTGGTGGAGTCATCTGGACTAGCCATAGGCATGGTCACATTGGGAGGACTAGAAATATACATTTGGAATCATACTTCCTCTTATATTAATAGTACTCATGGTCATCCATTGGCCTCCATTTGTCAATACCAAAGTATTTCCAACACCTAGACTCGGATTCCAATTTTCCCTAGAGTTATAGGATGCTTGTAATCGTGACTCTACCTCCTCTGCTTGTGTAATAACCATTTCAATGTCAGTAAGAGCAACAATGCTCAACTACACTTGAATATTAAAGTCTAGTCCATGCAAAAAGTATTCCAATTGAGCAGTAGTTGGAATAGGGATATAGGTTTGCAACTCACAAAATACTTCCTTTAGTTTATTGGCAAAGCCTCGAATATTCTCGTGAGGTTCTTGATGTGTTACATTGAGAACATGTAGCCAGTATCGACCTCCCCTTTCGGGGGCAAACTCTCTTCACAAGGCCGTAAAGAATACATCAACCGTAGTTATGGTTCCACCCTCTAGGCTATGATACTATACTTTAGCTCCTCCTTTCAAAGTCATATTAAAGAACATCATCATGTGTATCTTGGATTCAATTCTTGAGCATTAACTTTTGGAATTCTTTAATATGAAGTTTTGAATCTTGCTTTTCTAAGACATTAAAAATGGATAGAGGAAATCCTAAGGCTAGCAAGTACGAGCATTACTGCTGGGATTGCAATTGGTTGCACCATGATGACAACCGGATTCAATAAAGGAGTTTGAATGATGGGGAGTAGTACTCCACTCGAAGTGGGTTGACTAACTAGAAGAGGGAAAGTACTAGAACTTCCTCCTCCTCCTAATGAACTAAGCATGGAATTAGGGTTGCTTAGATCCCTCCCTTGTAAGGATATATATATATATATCAAACCACTCTGTTGCGTAGAATGTCTCCTAATAATTAGCTCGTTCAACTCTTTCTTGCTTCTGAAGCTCAGCTTGAAAGTTTTTTGAATCTATTTTTACTGCCTTTTGGCATATACTAATAAAGTGGTCCCTATCAATCAAGATTCGAAGACTACCACTTATAGTGGCTCTTGATAAATGCACCACCTATCAAGACTCAAAAGAGATTCAACACTATCTCTAAGGTACTAGCTAGGCCTCTACTACACTCTCAAACCACCTCTCATGGCCTCGCGGCCAAGGAGCGTCTAAGGGGTATACTACCCTTACCTCTAATGTAGAACTTTGTGTTTGTATGGATTGGAATCCAATGGATAACCCTTCCCACACTTCTCAAAAGGATACCCTACACATATTGGTGTAATAGACCATGTAAGCATAGACAAAGGGAGCACCCCTCAGCTTGCCATGGCCCCACTATGGCTCTCCTCCAACTCGAGGATTGGCCCCAAGATGTATCGTGAACACATAAAGCACATAGGATACATAATCCACTCTTTCAAGCGATTGATCAAGGAGATAATAGATATTCCTCATTGAACACTCCCCAAGGAATGAGCCACTAACCCTATAGCTAAGTGTACCTCACCTCCTCAACGTTGATCATCGTTCATGAAAACAATTATTGTGCATCCTAGGATGATACCATGTCTTGTATGCAATGCAATTGTCTATGATTTATAGTGCTCAAAAAATTTTCTTATTCACAATCAACATTGTGAAGGTGCAAAAACATGTATTTTCATGCCTTTAAACCGAGAGATTGTTGTGTTGCTAGGGCCAGTACCGAGCATACTCATGCTATTGGACCCTCTTAAATTTTTAAACCATTTATCTTATATGTCATGCATCATAAAAACATTAGAATTCAACGTATTATAAGCACTTAACACCCCCTTCTCCCTACCGCTTAAGATTATGCATTCATTGGTAGGTTTAGCGAGCATTTTTTTTGTATTTTTTCTTCATAAAAGTAATAAAATCCACTTTAACATAAAAATAAGGTTGATTAAGGCTAAACCTCATGCCTTAGTCTTACCATACACTCACAAATACAAATATTGTTTTTTTCTATTTTTCATATGCAAAACATCTATTTTCTCTATTTTTTATTTATAATTATCAATATTTTTTGATTCACTGATTCGGACTGATTGATCTTACTGAGAATTAGTTTTCTATCACATTCCATCCCATAAGAACACCATAGGCATGACAAAACCCCAAAATCGCATGAGTTTCATTAAAACCACAATGTTGTGGGTTTTTGTGTGGTCATAAAGAAATTATTAAATGACTAATTTTTATTAATTTCTTTAACATTGTAACGTGCCCGCTCCTCAAATCGCGGGACATGTCTTTGCAGTCCATCGAGAGATACATCTAGAAGATGCCACTCGGCACTCCCAAGGAATGACATGGGGTTTGCCAACTAGGGTCTCTCAAGTTTTCCTCACAACGGAACTTACCCGGCCATTCCCACTAGGATCTACCTGAAGTCCGGGTTCCTTGTAATCGGGTCTTCCTAACAGCCTTCTAGTGTTGGTCTACAACTGCTCCACTTTGCACAGACACAACTCAGCCAAAGCAGACTCATACCGCACTTGGTTCAAAGAGAATGGGAAACGAGATGGATACATTGCTCAACCTCTCTGCTCGTAGGGCATAGTCCCATTCCAATCCCCTAAAATGGTATGAATCAGGTTTTTAACTTACAAGTTCTAAGGTCATTGTCTATCTAATGTTCGCATCAAATAAATTCCATTTAGGAAAGCTCTCGACTAACCAAGTCCACCCTACCGTAGGATGGACCCGATGGTCACATCCACCATGCTTCCCTTTGGGGTTGTTTTAGTTATCTAATTACCTACCACATTATTTTTGACACATAAAAGCAGCATCCTTAATTAACCCGTTAATCACAGGTTCCTTTACGTAATTTAGGGCATAGACACTAAGACAAGATAAAACAAGATCAAAACACTTCCTTAACTTATCTTCAGATTAATTTTTGTCTCCCGCCCATACAGGAGAATTAAGTGTCCCTTTTTGCCTCCGCAGAAATAATCCTTCCGTATCCCGGAAATAAAAATCAGAAGGTTTATCCTACCAAGATTCTGCCTTGTAACTAGTATCAAGGCCTTGAGATCCCATCTCGAGTCACGTAGAACACTTGTGTAGGGTCCGGAGGCATTGGGATTTATGGCCAGAGCCCCCCCGGCACCCAAGCATCCTCCTATGCCAAGTAATTTCCATGGAGAGACCTCTCGCGGTGGGTTCGGTCCACATTCCCGGTGCGGATTCATAACCCCCTTGGTTAGGGTTTGGCGGTTCGCGGGGGTAGCTAGCACCATCCTTCCTTAATTATCCCTTTAGGAAATCATCCACAGCTGAAGCAACCAGCCTAATAACGTTTACTAGGGAAAACATCCCTTTTGTTCCCATGGCAATTTATCCTTACAGTTTCCGCCATGAAAATATAATCACTTGGATATTTATCCAAAACCACAACCAATCCTTAAGTATCCCTTCGGAAACAATCAAGCTGAAACAACCAGCCTAACATCCTTTAACTAGGAAAACATCCATTCCTAATCCAGCAAGTAACCACTCTGCTTACTAACCTCTTTTCCATCTCAAACAAGGTCAACCCTCATTAGAAACATCAATGGTAAACCATTTCAACAAGTCCCTTAAGCCACCATTGCATTGGAACTTAGCTTGTCCCTACTTAAATCATTTTTAGTCTTGATATACTGCCTCCCTAGGGTTTACTCTCCCCCTTGGGATCTAGGATTGCTCAAGGAACAACTTTAATGGTTATCTTCTAGATCTTTTCAATGATCCATGTGATTTCACCTTGACCTTTATTAATCATGGCTACCTATTTAGGGTAGAAGATCAACCCATCTTAAGCCCTTTAATGGCGAATACATGTAATTCTACCTCTATTTAAGAATTCAAGATGCATGAGAAGAATCTAAATCTTGGTACAACCTGGATATGAGCTATAGTTGCTGGAGGGTTGGTGGCATTCATGTCTCCGCTTGCATTGGATATGTTCCTAGCTCCGTTTGCAACTTCAGCACTTGTGCTCCTTGTAACTCGTCTCTTGGGTGCCATCCTTGTGCGTTCTTGGTCTTGCAACCCTTGAGGTAAATTGACCGCTCTTGCCTTGGCAAAAGGAAGTGGTACGAGGGTCCACAAGGAATCTAAGGCCAATCAATGTGACTTCAAACATGCATAACTCTTCTTCTTCTTTTACCCTCTCCCCAATTTGATTTCCTTCTATCTCACCCTCTCTATCTCATAGTCTTCTCTCCCTCTCTCTTTCTCTCTCACTCTTGTTTTACTTCTTCTCCTTCTCTCTCTCCCTCTTCTTCTTCTTCTCCTCTCTCTCCCTCTTCTTCTCCTTCTTCTCCTTCTCTCTCTCCCTCTTCTTCTTCTTTCCTTCTTCTCCTCCTCTCTCTCCCTCTCCTTCTTCTCCTCCTTTTTCTTCTCTTCTTCTCCTCTCTCTCTCTCTCTCTCCTTCTTCTTCTTCCTCTCTTTTTCTTCCCTTCTTCTCCTACTCTCTCTCTCCCTCTTCTTCTTCTTCTTCTCTTCTTCTCTTCTTCTCCTTCTCTTCTCCCTCTCCTTCTTCACCTCCTTTTTCTTCTTCTTCTTCCCTTCTTCTCCTCCTCTCTCTCCCTCTACTTCTTCTCCTCCTTTTTCTTCTCTTCTTCTCCTCTCTCTCTCTCCCTCTCCTTCTTCTTCTTCCTCTAGGCAGTAGGGCAGTTGGGGGGAAGCGCTACTGAAGGCGAGGAAGGGGGAGCTGTGTCCGTGACGATGGGGGGGCGCTGCTTGCTGTCACGGAGGGGGGGCGCTATCCCCTTTATAATGGGGGAGGGAGGGAGGTATGGGGGGGGGGGGGGGGGGAGACGATCATTAACGGCCGCCACCCCTCCCACCTGGGGGGGCTGCATGCCCCCCTCTAATCATTACTCACTCTCTCTCTCTCTCTCTCTCTCCCCGCCATGCAGTCGGCAAGGGGGAGAGGGGGAGAGTAAAAAAATTTGAATTAATTTTTTTAAAAAATCTTAAGGGAGGGGGGGTTCTCATGGGGAAAGGCACGGTGCACCAGGGGGAGACATTACAAACATTTCTAATAGATCAAAGTATTGATAACAATCAAATGCAACCATTTCCAACCAAAATTTATCATAATACAATAAAATCTACCGCTTACTCATAAAATTGTCTTATGATGTACGTATCTCGTGATTGGAGGCTCGCATACACATCCCAATAGTTGTTAAGGATCGTTCCAACCTGGATCTATGCTCCTTTACACTCTAGCATCATACCATGATCAAAATCTTTCATCTCAACACACCCCCTTCTCTCATAGAATCAACCATGGAAACACACAACAAGAGGAAAGAGGAGAGAGAAATACTAAAAAAATTTCTTTTGATTTACTCAACCATTTTTTGCGTGGATTGAATTGTTGGAAAGAAAAGAAAATCTCCATCTTGCTGCCCTCTTGCCTCCCCCTGATGCCAACAACCACAAATAGCCATTCGTTTAATCAAGAAGGCGCTGAACAAAACAGCGCCCCCCTTCCCCTCTCACGATCAAATTTTTTAGTTTTTCAAGCCTTAAGCAAAGCTTAAGACTTAAAGGCTTAAAATAACTAGTTCAAGTTTTGTGCTTTCACACTACAAGCAAGTGGATTTTTGCAGTTTGGCGAGGCAAATGAACTTGAATTCAAGATTCGACTAGACGGCGACTCCATGGCATCGATATCTATAAACCTTGCCTCCATCGCACACTTTTCAGCTCTCGGATCACATGGCTACTTTGTAACACAAGACCTTATGGATATTAAATGGGAGGTCAAACAAACTCTGATTGACAAACCAAGACTTGCCTTGCATTCTTGGCATCAAACTCTATCTAGGAAAACTCCAACTCATCGATCCGCACAACTATTTCATTTTGCATGAAAAATTGGTCTTTTACGTCTCCCGATGCTTTAGAAATGGGCTTCAAAAATTTTCTCTCAACCAAGAATGTAACATCCATATCAAAATACATCTAACAAATGGCTCATGTATCATCCAATGATAAGAGGCATGAGGTGCCTCAAATGAATGCTTGCTGTGAGAAATGACAATCAAAGTTAATGAGACTGAGCTTCAATCTCAACTTGAGTATTCTAGAAGCATAGCCAAGCATGTGGCATTAACCATAGACATCATTGTATCATGCCAAGTAGTCGATAAGCATCAATGAGCAATAGGCATGAAGTTTCTCTGATAAAATAGCATTCAGCCCTACTTATTACTGGAGTGAAAAACCTTTGTAAAAGTGAGAAAATAAGTGCTCAAATCAGTCTAATAGTATTGCAAGACATTGACACAGTATCCCCAAGTAACCCAATATCAAATAGACATCCCAAGGAGCATAGGTGACCTCCAAACAATGGGGGAACTGATGTCCAAATTTGTATTACAACAAAATGTCACAAACTTTGAGCCAATAGTTTAACGTAGGAGCTCCAGTTGATGCCCAAAATCATTACAAGGGTATCGGGAAGTGATTCGGGAGCAATGCCAAAAGTTGGACATGAGTGGGATGAATCAAATCTGAGCAGGAAGGGGGGCAACCCAATCAACACAAATTGCAAATCATATCATGGGCCTACAATTGGTTGTGCTAATGCCATTGGGGCATAAGGGGAGCTCAATGAAGCTCTAAAACACTTAATAGACAAGTTGGGAAGCAAGTGAACTATAATATATACCACTTCAAGGTGAGACATGGCTGCCATAAAAAATGTGAACCATAGGTATTCTCCACAAGCTAAAGCAATTCCATATTGGTTGAAGGAGTGAGCCCTAAAGTGGAAGCACAAGGAAAAAGCAAGAGCTATGGTGGAAGGGGAGAGAGAGAGAGAGAGAGAGAGAGAGAGAGAGAGAGAGAGAGAGAGAGAGAAAGAGAGAGAGAGAGAGAAGATGTGGGGACTCCAACAGTCACAATATGTGACCGGCCTTCCATTTATACAAATGTCATTGAAATAATAAAGAATGAAGTGACAGTGATGGATGCCCACCACCTACAAGGTGCATGTGTATAGTCCATAACTGATACACATTGCAAGTACTATCAGTGTAACTAATACACAGTGGACTAGGCACGTGCACCTTTACCCCCAACACTATTCACCACATTTGAAATATGGGCCTTTTTTTCCACTCCACAACAACATCTAGGGAGATGAATTTTTGACCACTTGGACCATTAGGGGCCAATGCAGATCGAGGCCTATTTTAGCATATTTATCCTCACTATTAGAGCCAAGTGTTGTCCCAAAAGTTCCTTCTTCTCTCTCAACATGGAAGGGGGACTAAGTAGGTATCTTAGGCATGCCTACTAGGCATGGGGTTGCCTTTAAAAACACCCCTGTAGGCACCTGAACTTGATGGGTTGGAAAATCCTTGCTAAAAATTCTCATTTTTACGATACTTCATTGCATATCTTTTAACCAATTCAATTGCATCGAATAAGGTGGAAGGCTTTTGTGCCTTTACATCAGCCAATCTAGGCTATAACCCATAGATGTACTTGTGCAATTTTGCATCATCACTAACACTCTCAACATACATGATCAAGTTCATAAACTAACTTGTATACTCCCATACTATGAGATTACGTCGGTTAAGGTGATACCATTCTCTTGCCAATCGCTCTTTTTCCACTGGGGATACAAAGACTTGAACCATATACATCTTAAAGTCTTCCCAATCAATGAACGGATGATTCTCACAGTTGATGTAGTGCCACCATGTGTGAGCAAATCCCTCTAAGTGGAAATAGGCAAAGAGAATTTTTTGATCATCGATATGTGGGTAAATATTGATGTATGACTCTATTTTAGAGATCCATTCTTCCAAGTCCAATGGGGATGGTAATTGCTCATTGTACTTGGTAAGAATGATCTTGTCACATAGCTCATTGGGACCTTGCTACCCATGATAAGCTTATTGTCCATGTATACCATGTTGCCCATACATACCATACTATCCATACATGCCATGTTGCCCATTGTTTCCATATTAACCATTAATACCATGCTATCCATGATGGGGTTGAGCCAAATAAATCCCATTGGAATTCCTAGGGAGAGTGGGTGAGTTTTTTCTAGAGTGGGGAGGGGTCTTATGGGGTGATTAGCTACATAGATGATGGGATAGGTCAATAGAGACTTATCATGTCTGTGGGAAGGCTCACCAATCTCAAATGTGGAAGGAGGGGGGATACACTTAGCTCCAAGAATACCCTATGGGCCATGAAGTGGGTCCAATGGAAAAGGCTGTCATGATTGGCGCTTGGACTCGTTTGCCTTGTCGAGGTCGTGGCTAACTAGACTATAATAATGGTGAGGTGTTCCAACATGTGTTGAGTCTAAGATCTGGGAAGGGATTTTTTTAAATCTCAAGATTTATTTTTGAGAGCATCTTATGATGATTGGCAACCATGTCATTGTGCCTTTCCATGTGGCAAATCTCATGCTAACAAAGGATGTGATTGAGCATGATATAAAGGTCCATATCAAGCACTTCCTCTTGCATCCCACTATTATAATCTTTTGCAGGTTCCCCAATCATTGAGGCCCTAGAGTCCCTAATCTCCCTCTGGAGCTCGTCATGGGCCTTGTCTTTACCTTTCTATCTTGCCATCTGAGTGCAGTCCATAATTCCCACCGTCAATAAAATGGGCGTAACTTCTAGCAGAAAACTCCAATCCAGGAGGTTTTTTATTCAAATCAAAGGAGACAAAGCCCTCTTATAGATAAGTTAATGAATCTTTGTGACAAAAAAATATTATATAATTATGCAATTGAATCTCTATACCTATTTTGGAGGTCTACACCCTATTCAGAGTGACCTCAGTGCACAAAAATGGCCATATCTTTTAGATCGTAACTCTAATTAGGGAGATTTTTTATTCAAATCGAAAGGACAACTCCCTCTTCAAGATGAGCTATAGATTTCAATCCTAAATGCAATACAAAATTTATTGTATCAAGCTTTCTATGACTATTTCTAAATGCCTACAACTAAAACACTCCCTATCTCAAGTTCAAATACGCAATGTATGAGTGGCTCATGGGCTAAGTATCCTAAGCATCATAGTAACCAACATTTTTAGCATATTGAGAATGATCCCAAGTATGTTAAGCATTAGTTTACTCGTCCATTTCCACATATGAAAGCCTCAATGTCATACATCTCTCGTTGACTGCATACATATTAGTGCTATACATGGGTGTCTTGATCAATGATAGTGCCTCATGCTAGGGGGTATCTCATAATAAGGAATGGGGTAATCAAGGAATGTATCTACACTTCAATACAATTATCTAGCTTTGGATCACTAAGAGGGGGGTAAAATTCCCCACAAGCCAGCTTGTGCACCCCTTTAGGGTCTTAAGTGGTAAGGGAGGGTCACCTCTCTTTTGGCTTACTACCTCACCTCGCATCGGCCATTTTCCTCATTTGCAGTATACATGGCAGTTAATTTTTAATTATTTTACCTCCAAATATGTTACACCCTCCAACCATAGCTCCTGCTTGCCTTCAAGAAAGCTGTCACTAAATGCAATTCTCCTTATTGTACCTGTACCTACTGCCCAAGTAACTAGGGTTTTCAAATTTGAAAATGGAACTAGATAGAGAAAAGGAAAAGGAGAAAAGGACCAAAGCTTGAAGATTTAGTACCACTTGTAATGAATGAGGCTGACAGAAGAGAGAAGAATGAGCAAAAGAGAGAGAAAGAGAGGAAGACTAAAAGAAAAGAGAGAAAGATAGGAAAGAAGGGAGAAAGAGGAAGGAAGCCATGGAACCTAAAGGAGAAGGTGAAGAGTCAGTTCTTGATTATATGTGGATGCCCTAAACTGGGTCTCTTACACCTTTTATACTCTTGTCAATGTGACTAGGTATCTAACTCCTAGTTCCCTATATCCCACTCATTACACAATGCCTTTGTCACAAGGTAACAATCAACATTTCTTTGTTTGAGTGCTAATTTCCTACCCTTCAAGTGCCTCATTCTTCTCTTTGGTAGTAGGACCTAGGCAAAAGATGTAAATAATCATGTGTTATTTAATACCCAATGTCATACAAATCAACTATGACATCCAAGGATATTGTCCTTTTTGTAATTAGACATAAACATAAGAATGAAAACATAGAGATATCTACATTGACACAAAGTACAAATTAAATCTAAAAGCATCACAATGAACATCCTATTTACACATAAGAAAATGAAAAGAAAAATACAAAAATACACAAAGAAAAGCCGTTATATTGAATAGTTTGTGATCTAACAATACATTGTGTGGATACTTCTGTAATATACCACAATAGTTACAAGGATAGCATCCAAATGGTATGTAGATCCAAATAAAGGCTCAATTGGCACTTTAGATTATCTATGACTTGATAATCATGCAAAAAGAGCAACCACTAGATCAAATAGTATCTCATTTGACTCACTACATTGTATGACTAGATGAATAATATGCTAAATCAATTACATGGATGGAACCCAAACGGCATGCATATCTAGATAAACACATTAGACTGACACTTCAAATGATTTGTGACCCTTGACTTCCATAGACTAGTCTATCCAAGGAAAGGAAGTACTCACCACAACAAAGTAGATTATGTTTGCGAGAGTTATGTGCTTCAATGTAACCTTGTACTATACCTACATATTGTCAAAACATACCAATTAAACCAAAAATAACAAATCAATCATGGAAGTTTTGGCAACAACAAAGGGTAAATTTACTTACAATTAGATTTTTAGAATAGAAAATGGAATGTATGCTCTATTATCCAAAGTTGATTGCTTCTAGAAGGACCAATTCCAAAGTTGATATCACTAGTCAAATATCTCGTTTCACTTAGTTAAAACTTATTGAACTAAATGATAGATATGAGACAACATAGATTGTGTTCATAATCAAAACATCAATTCCGAGTCTAAATTAACTAAAGAATCAGTAAGATGGTGACATGAGGGAGAGACCTTTGCTCTTATCATAAAAAATAGTAAAACCCACCATAATAAAAATACTCTTTAGCCTAAGTATTAGCTTCCTTGCAACATTGTATTCCACCTATACATTTTGTATTAGCTTCCTTGCAACATTGTGTTCCACCTACACATTTTGTATTAGTCAAATAAATTAGTAAAAACCCTAAAAAGGTCATCAAACCTTAAATTTATTACATCATGAAGTGAAAATTTACATATAGAAAGATCTATAAGAAAAGGTGGATGCCTTTCTCAAAGTTTGATTGCTCCAAGAAGAACAAAAGCAAGAGGTAAAACCAATGATCAAAATGCTCATTTCTCTCAAACCCTATTGAAGAAATAGTGAAAAAAAAGAAAGCAAAGAGAGGGGTGAACAACTTCATTGTCCCCCAAAATCTACTACTGCAAGTAGAAGAAATTGAAGAGATAGGACCTCCTTCATCCTTGACAGGACATCTTTCATCCTTGAGAGAGCCTTGCTAGAATATTTAGTGCTCTCCTTCATCCTTGAGAGCACCTTGCTAGGATCTTCAGTGCTTTCCTTCATCCTCGAGAGCACCTTGCTAGAATATTCAGTGGTCTCCCATGTTTTTTCTAAGCTTTCATTCTCCTTCACTTTTCCTACCTAGGCAGAATGAGCTTCTTCATTCACTTTTTGACTTGAGCTTCCTCAGTCTTTCTCTGCTTCCTTTTGGTTGTGTGATCCTTATCTGTGGCATGTCTTCTAACATTGTAACATACCCCCCTCCTAGAGGAGTGCCAGTCCCATGGCACTTGTGGGTTTAAACCAAGGAATATTCGGTGAGTTGATAGGCAGTCATATGCATTGATGATGATGGGGCCTCTAGAGTTGGTGGCTTGCATTGTTTGGAGTTACTTGTAAAGAAAAGAAGGTGCATTTCCTAGGGATGTGTCTATATTTCGGTGTGGTGCCTTCTTGTGCTCGTGCTAGTTGAACTAGGAGTTGGGTAGAACCATTTGAGGAGGACTAAGTCTATCACCCTTCCTTTGCTCCTGTCCACCCATTCATCTAATTTTTTTTCATTTGCCCTTAGACTCCTCTCATGTTCCTTTATTTCTCTTTCCAAGTGTTGTTGCTCTTCAAGCTTTAAGGTCATCCTCTTTTCCAGATCTTCTATGTGCTTTTGGTGCCATCGGCTTCTCTCTTCTTCTATTGATGCTAGCTACTCTGTGGAATTTTGTATCTTTTCATTTTCCTTTTGTAGGTCTTTATATAGCACTAACAGCTCCTCATAATGGTGTTGGAGGCTTATGAGGCTTTGTGTTTCTGCCATGAGCTCTTCTTGCCACCTCTCTTCTTCTCCTCCCTTGGCATCAAGCTTCTCCTTTAGTTCCTTGATCTCTCTTTCATACATGGCCACTTGATGGGTTCTTTCTAATTGAGAGGCTGCCATTGTCTCCTTTTTGGCCTCAAGCTCAGTGATGGCTATTTTCTTGTCTTCTTTCACCTTCTCCAGCTATGACAAGAGTTCCTAAACATAATCATCGTAGTTTATATACAACGGCAGTGCGGTGGGGCTAGTGTTTGTAAAAAATTCTATCTTCTGCCTTTTGGGATCCCATCTAGATTTTGCATCCATCTGCTTATCTTTTTGCTCCTCTCACGGGGGTTACTCCACTTTTGCATTGAGTTGTCTCTTTTTTTACTAAAAACTACACCCATGCCACAAGGTTTCTAGCATCCATCATGGTAGAAGAGCCTTGGGTGGGTGCAAAGACTGGGGTGGTGGTCACTAGGATAGGTGGGAAGGGGTTAAGTGGACCCTTGCCCTTGCCTTCTACTACTAGGGGTGGCAAGCTTTTGGATGCTTGGGAGCTTGTGCTTGGGCATTCTTCTTCATGAAGGTTCATGGCAGCCAACTCCTCTCTGGAGGGCTACTCCACTGAGAGGCGAATGGCCAAGGCTATGTCTTCTTTCTCTTTTTTCTTGAGCTCCTCGTCCTCTTCCTCAGTTTTTCTCTTTCTCTCCTCTTCAACTTTCCTAGATTCCTCTTTTAGTATTTTTTCATTGTTCTTTTCTTTTCTCTTTCTTCATTCTTCAACGCTTTTGAACTCATTGTGGGCTCTTTGTAAGTCTGCTTTCTCTTTCTTCCTACTCTCTTTTTTGGGCTTCTTTTGCGGAGTCTCTTTTTTTTCTTGCTTGGTCCCTCCTTGACCAGATTGCACTTCTTGCCCTTCTTCTTCATTGCTCATGTTCTCGGCGTGGAGGGGACTTGTCTTTGATGTGTCACGGACTTCCTCGTCTTCTTGTGCTTCCCCTAGTGCCTCTCTTATGATGGCCATCATCAAGACCCCTCCAAAGCCAATGGTAGAGGCCTTTGATGACAATAACTTCCTAGATTTGGAGGTTGGGGACTCTCCCCTTGCAAGTCTTCCTCTTGTGGGGCCAGTGCTTTTGCTAAAGTTTCTATTGTTTTTCGCACAAAGCCATTTAGGTTTACGTCATCCAAGGATTTGGTGGTGATGCTCTCCAACATAGGCACATTGATTCAGCTCATCAGTGCATCATACCTATGACTAGAGAACAACACATGGACCATCTTTGCCTACAACTCACGACTTCTGGATCCGGGATGTCTATAAGATTGATGCCATCGTTGGTGTGGACTAAGATCTTATCCAGCCCTAGCATATCATATATGTCTCTTTTGGATTGTCTCTCGACCTTGTTGGGCAGACCCAACACTCTCGACACCAATTCGAGGCTCAGTTCAATCTCCACTTGGTGGTTTTCATTTTCATCATGCACTGTTACGGTGGCGCGATTCTTGTGGAAAGTTCAGAGGAGTTCCACCCATTTCTTGTAGTCCATAGTTTGGCTGACTTTGTCCAGGTACTTCTGCAGATTGCATTGCTCTACAATCTATTTTATGGCCAGTCAGTTCCTCCATGGTCACATCCTCTAGGTTCGGGATATACCGGGATATACCTAAAACTAAACTGGTTGAAGGCCCTTGTCTCTACTGAGAGACCATATTTATTATGTTTCTTTTTCAAGAATGGAATTGTGTTTCTCTTCTCTTGCCCTAACATTGTGGGTGCCTATCACAACACCATAGCTCACCATCAGTATTCTTCAGATCATATTTGTGGAAAGACATGTAGGCAATGGAAGAACTGCTTAAATAGGAAGAGAATTTTTTCCTTTGAATAGTCCATGCATTCCTCAAAATTTTCTGATGCTTTAACTTAATCATGAGTTCATTTTTACACATTCTTTTTTGTTTTTGAACATTGACTGAAATTTTAGAGTTTGTTTCTATGTTCCTCATCTTTTATGTTCCATGATGTTTCATACCATTCACACCTGCTTTCGGCATTCAGTTTGAAGTTTTGAAGTTCAAGTCATGTTCCCTTTTTCTTTTCCGTCTTACCCCCTCCCCCGTGGGAATGATAAGAATCCTTTTAGGATTGGAGGATGAAGGTTTAAGGGCATTTAAGCGCATGCTTGTTGTGCATTACATCATCATGAGCCAATCGTAGAAGTTTGGGTTATACTCCAAGTGGGTATGATAGTCCATGTCATGAAGTCTAATGCCTATGTGCGTAATGTAGGTTAGGACATTAGTGAAGAAGTCGCCGGAGTTCATCCTGCTAACAACATACAGTTTTTCCTCACTTAGTATTTGATCAAAATAGGAGTGGGCCATGGCATATTCCTCTAGAGGTTGTTTGCACATGATGGCCAAGACTCAGAGCAAGGTAGGAGCCACAGAAAAGCTGATCCTTCTTGCCTTTGAACCTGTTGCCAATCTTGACATGGTATCAGAGCCTTGTTCGTGGTAAGGAGCTCAAGAAAGCAAACCAAGTTCGCGGTGTTCTAGTAAGAGGACCAGTGTTGCTTTCATTTTTCTGTTTTGGGAGCAAGTCTCTGCAGGTAGCACAGCCGGAAAGTGCAAGAGTGCATTGTCTCAGATTGAGACGCCCTTCACGGTGTAGCAAGAGGGCAGTGCGACCACTGTTCTACAGGTCGGTGAAAAGTTACCATAGAAATTACATCGTATGCCTATGCGCAGAGATATTGGGAGTTACAGAATCATCCTTGTTGCCTGTTGATGCAAAATCGTCACTAGGAAGTGACTGTGTGGTCAAATACTACTTTCGTCAGTTTTGCAGATTTGCCCTTGAGAGGCTGAAGCTATGTTTTTTGCAGTGACATAATTTTTTGCAGTGTTCTATAATGGCGTCTGATTCTCTTTCACAGATTGTCACTAAAAAGCTTGACAAGAACAACTTCCAAGCATAGAAGTTTAGAATGACAATTTTCCTTATGGGAAAAGGATATTGGGAATTCGCAGGAAATGAAGAAGAACTAGTTCTTCCTGATGTTCCCAATCAACAGAAAATGCAAGCATTTAAAGGATGGCATGAGAGAACCAGAAAAGTTATGTACTGGGGCTGTCTATCAGTATTTCAGACTCTATGATTGTGCATATTCAGGATGCAAGTACGCCAAAGGAGGCATGGGATACTTTGTCAAAAATGTATAGCACAAATACGCAAGCCAGGAAAATGCAGCTCAAGCAAGAGTTGCACAATGTGCAAAGAGAAAGTATGAGCATCAATGACTACCACATGAAGGTGAAGAAGATTGCAGATGCACTTGCTTCCATTGGGTCGCCAGTGGAAGATGATGATTTAGTTTCTGTGACCTTGAATGGTCTAGGAAAGGATTATGCACAGTTCCGAACATCCATTTCCGTCCGTGAAATATTTCCTGATTTTGAGGAGTTGATTGCTCTTCTAATTTCTGAGGAGCAGAGAAATGGTGGTGCATCTTCTTCAGGAGAAACTTCAAAAGAAGCTGTCTTCTACTCAAATGCTGGAAGAGGTAGAGGCAAAGGTAGAGGAGGCCGATCTGGAGGCCATGGTAGAAATCAGAATATGCAGCAAACTCAAGAAAACCAGTCCTATGGAGGAGGGTGTGGTAACTGTAGAGGCAGGGGGAGCCAAAGAGGTTGTGGTGGATGGCAAAGAGGCCAAAATGCAAACAGCAATGTTGAATGCTACTACTGTGGTAAAATGGGTCATATGGCTAAAGACTGCTATAAAAAGCAGAATGACGTCATGAATGGAAAATTGCAACAAGGGAATTATGCATCTTCTAGTAGACAGGGTGATGACAGAAATGAGCATTTGTTTATGGTGCAGCATATAAACAATTCTGTGACAAGTGTAGAAGAAAGCAATGAAGTGTGGTATGTTGACTCAGGTGCATCAAACCACATGACAGGTCATGCAGAATGGATGCAGGATGCAAGGAAAATGAAAAAACTAGGATTTGTGGAGACTGATGATGATACTGCACATCCTATTGTGCAGATTGGAAAAATTCCTTTGTCTATGCAGGATGGGAAAAAGAAATACCTGTCAGATGTATTTCATGTCCCGAATATCACCAAGAATCTAGCTTCTGTTGGTCAAATGGTTGAGCAGGGCTTGCAGGTCAGATTTAATTCTCATGGATGCTTTGTTGAGGATATGAAAAATAAAGGTCACTTGATAGCAAAAGGAAAGAAGAAGGGCAGAATGTTTATGTTGGATGCAGACATGCCTGCAGCAATGTTTGCACATGGGACCATTGTAGTTGCAGATATTGATATCTGGCATAAACGCATTGGTCATGTTAATGTACAGCGACTTAAATCAATGCAAGCCCAAAATATTGTTGCAGGATTGCCTAAATTCAAGGTTGCAGAAATGCACAAGGTATGTGAATCCTGTCAGTTTGGAAAACATGCAAGGAAACCATTTCCTAGACATGTTCAAGAGAGTAAGAAGCCATTGGAATTAATCCACTCTGATGTGTGGACTACTAAAGCTACATCTCTTGGAGGCTGTCATTATTTTGTCACTTTTATTGATGACTATAGCAAAAAAGTTTGGGTGTATTTTATGAAAAGGAAAAGTGAAGTTTTTGGGCATTTCAAAACTCTTAAAGCTATGGTTGAAAAAAAAACAGGCCTGCAAATAAAATGCCTAAGGTCAAATGGAGGGGGAGAGTACCTCTCAAATAGGTTTGCAAGGTTCCTGCAAGAGCATGGTATAAAGCAGCAATATTCATGTAGTCATACCCCACAACAAAATGGAATTGCAGAAAGGAAAAACAGGCATATTGGAGAGGTATCTTGTGCCATGCTTAATGAAAAAGACTTGCCATATTTTTACTGGGCTGAAGCAGTTGCTACAGCAGTCTACATAATGAACAGGACTCCCACTGCAGCAATACATGGGATGACTCCAGAGGAGAGATATACTGGTAGGAAACCAGATATTTCTCATTTGAAGATTTTTGGTTGCATTGCCTATGTTCATGTGCCAGATGAGTTGAGATCCAAGTTGGATCCAAAAGCTGAGAAGTGCATCTTTATTGGTTACTCTCTGCAGAGCAGAAAGGGTATAGATGCTATAACCCTTCTACTCGTAAGTTTACAGTGAGTAGAGATGTTGTTTTTTATGAGATGAGTAGCTGGTATAAACCAGTAAATGTGATTGATGATATAGATGCACAAAATGGTAATGCTGCACAGAATTCACAGTAGCAGTCACAAAATATTAGTGGACCTGGAGTGTCCTCTAGCAATGGTTCACATTCTTCGCCATGGACAGGCAGATTGAGATCAGGAGAATCTTCTCAAAGCAATGCAGATAGTGGTATGCAAGTATCACGAAAAGGAAAAGAGAAGGTAGATCAGCCCATGTTTGATGTGAATGCAGGTCACTCTTATGTGGATGGTGAATCCAGTGGCTCAGAACAGAGCATTGATGATGAGTTGGGTATTCCTTCTATTGTTACACCTAGAGTAAGGAAGACAAGGGATGTTTTGAGAGCACCTGGAAGTGAGCCTACTTTGCGCAGGTCTACTAGAGCTATGTATCCTGTGGATAGGCTGAAATATGATGGATTTACATCCATTCATTATGCCTATATAGTCAAAGTGATACAGGAACCAGAACCCACTTCTTTTGAGCAAGCCATGGGAAAAGAAAAATGGGAGAAAGCCATGGACAAAGAAATGGATGCTTTGGAAGCAAATGCTACATGGGAATTGGTACCTTTGCCTAAAGATAAGAATGCAATTGGTTGTAAGTGGGTTTATAAGATGAAGCACAATGCAGATGGTTCCGTGAACAGATACAAGGCAAGATTAGTAGTCAAGGGGTATGCACAAACATATGGAATTAATTATGAAGAAACATTCAGTCCGGTTGCAAGGATGGCAACCGTAAGAGCAGCCATTGCTATGGCTGCATCAAAGGGATGGTCTTTACATCAGATGGATGTAAAGAATGCCTTCTTGCATGGTGATTTGCAAGAAGAGGTCTATATGGAGCAGCCACCAGGTTATGTGCATGCTGTTCATCCTAAGTTTGTTTGCAGGTTGAAGAAAGCCTTGTATGGCTTGAAGCAAGCACCTAGAGCATGGTCTGACAAGATAGGACAGTATCTTGTCACTATTGGCTTTCAGATTTCCAAGGCAGATTTCTCACTTTATATGAGAAAAACAGAGAAAGGTATTATGCTGCTTGTCATTTATCACATGTGATAGTGATGAAGATATCCTTCATGTGAAAATGCTATTGAAGCAAAAGTTTGAGATGAAGGATTTGGGAGAGCTGCGTTATTTCTTGGGCACTGAGGTGATTAGATCACCAAGTGGGATATGGCTCTTGCAAAGGCAATATGGATTGGACATGCTATCCAAATATGGGATGACAGGCTGTAAGCCTATTTCAGTTCCTTTGGAGCAGAATGTGAAGTTGAGCGCAGATGCAGGTGAGCTTCTCGAAGACCCTACTATGTACAGGCGCATAGTAGGAAGTTTGATTTATATGACTATTACCAGGCCAGATTTGAGCTATGATGTTGGATTGGTAAGTCAGTTTATGCAAGCTCCAAGGAAACCACATTTGGATGCGGCTAGACGCATACTCAGTTATGTGAAGTCCACATTCCAGTATGGACTATTTTATGAGACTGGGGTTCATATAAGTTGCATGGATTCACTGATGTTGATTGGGCTGGTAGTATTTCTGATAGACGATCTACCAGTGGATATGCATTCTCTTTTGGGAGTGCTGCAGTCACTTGGAGCAGCAAGAAACAACCTACAGTTGCCTTGTCGAGCACAGAGGCTGAGTACAGGGGTGCAGCAATGGCTGCATGTGAGGTAGCTTGGTTGCATAAGCTACTTTATGATATGCATCAGCCTACAGATGGGCCAGTTGTCATTTATTGTGACAACATGAGTAGTATACACTTGGCAAATAACCCAGTATATCATGCTAGAACAAAGCACATTGAGGTGCATTATCACTATGTGCGGGAGAGGGTTTTACTAGGTCTTATTGATCTAGTTTATGTCAGCACAGAGATCAGGTAGCTGACATATTCACGAAGGCATTGGGCGCAGAGAAGCTGCGCAAGTTCAGAGACATGCTTGGTGTGCAGGAATTGGGATTGAGCTCGAGGGGGAGTGTTGAGATACCGAGCTCCACTCGTGATATGCTAGGGTGACCGTTGTGCATTTATGTCACCGACTTGTTAGTTGCAGATGCGGTTGGTACACAGCCCATGAATAATAGCTAGATGACAGCTATCCTTATCTATTCTAGTTTGTGGCTCAGTTAGTATGCCACCTTAGTTAGTTGAGTTTGGTTTGAGACCCATATATAGGATTCTTCTATTTCTATGTATGAGAGTTCTTTTTGGCTTACACAACTAAGAAGAGGAAAACTGTTTTTAGCCTCCACCTCCGTGTGTATTTCCCCCATTGTGCAAGCAAGAAAGCTACAAGTGAAACTCCTTCCTTCTCTCCCACAATCTTGATAGGATTTTCTAGGTGTGAAAATCAACTCTTTTGAAGGGAGCTGTTGGAGAATCTTTTCCCATGTTAGATTTACAAGGACAGTAGCGAATCAACTCCAAAATTCTTGAATTTTATTAGTGGAAGAGCAAATTACAGTGTGTCAAGTGACACAAGTAATGACAGTGTGAAAACACACTATGTAAAGACTATGTCTGAGTTGATGTCGAACTTGAATCTTCTTAGTTCGGGGTCATTAATCCTTCTTCAATCTTTCCAATTCCTTCCCTTTCTTGATTTGATGCTAGGATAGTAGATCAGAGAGGCAATGGGTTACTCCATGTGGCAGGAAAGAGAAAATATGAGATTTTTAAGCTTAGGTGAAAATGGCTATGGAGTCACAGTTAGGGTCTCTAGGGGCAGCCTGGTTTTTCTGACATTGCAAGAGCTATACTTGATCATTTTTAAAAAAGTTTATATGGAAATGAAGCTGACTTGATGGGCTATCAATGTCCTATGGTGGTTGTCAACATCACGTACTGTAGGCGCAATGTCAATAGTACAAACGGCAGCAGGTGCATTCCGAGTAGTGACCATGAATTTTGGCAATGTTGAGCTTTGGAGTGGCCAATGTCAAGGTGTCATGTGATAGTAAGATTTTTCTTGAGCAAAGGCACAAATTTCTAGAAGGAATCTTCCAAAGATATGACCTCTATGAGAGTCACTAAATAAGTGTTAAGAGACACTATGATACTAAGCTTCAATCTTGCAGGAAGTCACCATGATCTCCCCTCCTCAATGATTTGATGCATGTACTTGCTTGAATCTTTAGAGAGTAGCTGGATTTAAGTGATAATACCTTGGCTTGAATGGTAGGAGAGAGAAAATAAGGTGATTTTGAGCTTGAGGACTTTTGGCTATGGAGGACTGTGGTAGGGTTTCAGGCCAGTCTGACAAAAACGATGACAACAGCTTGATCCAATAGCGATTTGAGATAACATTTGGTGAGAGGATAGCTCATATCCTAGGCTTTGAATGCCCCATGATAAGTGTTGACATTGTGGACTGTATGTCCGGTGCAAACTGTACGACGCAGAGGTGGCACAAAACAGACAGCGGCCTCCAATTTTTGCAATGCTTGGCATATAGATCAGCAATGTTGAATTGTGATGTGATAGGGAGCTATGCTAGAAGGAGACAAACATTTTCCTAGAAGAGATCCTGTGAAGATATTTCTTGAATGGAGAGATCCAAGTCCTCTAAGTGAGCAGGCTATGGCAGCCATTGAAGCTTCACTAAAGGTAGAGTGAAGATTGGAACCATGAGTTGACCTGAGATTAGGAGAAGCTGGAAGAGTAGAGAGGAGAGTTGGGTTGAGCTAAGGCCATGCCCAACTGGGCCCTAATACCATGTTGAAACATGGATCTAGGACATGGCAATGTAGAAGCTATGGAGGTTGAAAGATGAAGACCAAACTCATGAAGACATAGACATAGACAAGGCTAACTGTCACACAAGTTAATTAGGTTCCAAGATTGAGAATTGGACTCATAAACACAATCTTGTGTGTGGATAATGATATAGACACTTTACTGAAAAGAAAAGAGTACTTTCATATCATTAAAGAAAAGGAAGCAAGTACAATGCTTTATAGGAAAGTCTAGGCAACACACCCTCCTACTGTGCTTATGGGATTCTTGTCATGAACCCTCACTGTTCCATCTAAAGAGATTGAAGTAGGTGTGATTGCAAATATCTCAACATGTACTTCCCTTGCTAATGTCTTATCAAGGAGGCCTAAGTCCAGCCATTCATAGTTCCTGGCTAGCATGGTGAATGTGGCATCCAAACACCTGATGCATGTGACTAAGTTGTCCTCCGTATTTGCGGCTAGTTCCATGGCCAACATAAGGATGGATTGATGCCTATAGAAGGGTCTAAGGCCTACGGGAGGTTGGGGTTTGGTTGAGTTGGATATCTTGACTATTGATGCCTTCCTCATGGGTGGTTCAATGGGGTCTATGTTGACCACTTTTGTGCGATAGCTTGGTCATGTGGCTTAGTTGACGTATTGTTCCCAGCTTGTGGAGTAGTTGGGACACTAGAAGTATTAGGTTGAGTTGAATGATTGCAGCTTTGGTTTTGATAGGATCCATGAGGTTCTATGGATTTGGTGCTTTTTGAGGCAATGGATTTCTCATCCCTAGTTGGCTCACTACTTTGTGGAGATGGACTAGAGGGCTTAGATTGAGAAGTATACGTACTATTTCTAGACTTGGGCATACACAAATCTAGTTGTTGCCTTTGTAGTAGCCTTGATCATGCAATAGGGCTTTGGGCACCCATCACAGCTTGACCATTTTTCTACTTTGGCTAGCGCCAACTTTGCCTCCTAGGCTTAGAATGTGATATTCTATGGTCATGGATTCGTGCGGGTTGGCTTTTAGGTGGCTGTTGTAGTGGTTGTTTGGGCACCCATTTGAGCACCTACTCAATGATCTTTGGGGTGTCTCCCTTAGGCTACAGCCATGACTTTGTCTTTATAGGATGGGTCAAGTTACGACCCCCCTCCTTAGATCTTGCATTAGGTTCCTCCACTAGTGAGATTGCAGGCTTTGATGGAGTTGTGCTACCTTTGCTAAAAGTTGTCACTATCCAAACATTTCCAATGGCAAGGTGAATCCGCTATGAGTTGTAGTCAGCATTGTAGTGTACTTGTTTCTTGAATGTGCATCCTAGCAGCAATTCCTTACCAACGGCCTTGGTTTTAGGCATCACATAGAAGATCATAGGTAGGCTTTCAGTCTCAATAGAGAACGCTATTTTGCCCTTTCCCAGTAGTGAGAAGGATTGTCCTCCAAATGGATTGAGTTTAGTGTTGGTCAGCTACAGTATGGGGGCTAACCAATGAGGGTCCAATGATCATGTGTAAGGATGTTATAGTTAGCCCCCTCGTCAATGAGTGCATCAAAGGCATGCAACTTCTGGGCAGTCACTGATATGCATAGGTAGGCAAGTGCCACCACTTCCTCACCCTCTTTCTCAATCTCAGTGATGGTGGCTACTCTTACATTTGCAAGGGGTTCTAGCATTGGAGGCGCTTATGGTAGGTGCACTGGTGTTAGTCGATTACTAAAGTTCTTGTCTATCATGCAGAGTGATACTGATGGCACAATTTTTGAACTAGAGGACGGATTTTTCCTAGGGAAATTGGCAAAAAGGTGGGTGATTCCACACTTAGTGCATTTGAGATTTGCCTTATCTTAGATTAGCTTTCTCCCTCTCAAGGTAGCGCAAAGAGATGTGTCCTGGGTGACCACAAGTCCAACAAGAAATCGATTCTTGGGTCTGCCCTCCTAAGCCTCTGCCTCTCCCCCTTCCTAATGCCATCACCGATAGTCCATGAGGACTAGATTTCCCTCTTCACCGTATGAGACGTAAGGGTTCACATAGGGCTCCTCATCAGTAGACTCCTCCACGTAGTGGATTGGGAGTGTCGCTCGGTGGATGGGTTATGTAGGGTCTAGGTGGCCTAGGTATGCGTGTGAGATTGATATCTATCCTAGGGATGGTTGGCTTTGTATCGTTAGGTGCTGGGAGGGCCAATGGGGCTCCTCACCCAAAGAAATTCAAAGGTCTATTCCCTAGGTAAGGCTAGTTGTAAGGTTGCGAATATGGGAGTCTCCACGACAGTCTATAGCAGTGCATGGCATCGTGGCTGAACCCACCGCAGTTGGCACAAGGTTGGAATCTTGGGTCCTGACACTCAACTAGAAGGTGGTTTCCACTACAATACACACATTGGACATGGGACCGCATGGGCCTTCTCATCATCTCCTGTAGTTTAGGCAACTCTAGCTTCACGCCTACCATCTCCTAGCTCTGATTGACATTATTTCCTTTGTCGGGTGCCTTGGCTGGATCTCACTAATGATCACAGTTCTTCCTGAGCTTCCAAGAGTAGTGATGTCTTGGGTTGTGAGTATTGAGCTTGTCTGAGCAGATCATCCACTCATATGGCTTCTTCGAAGACCCTAGCTAGCACGTCCCTTTACAGGGTTGAGTTGCTCACCAAGGCCTTGTAAAGCTCATCACTTTGGATTCCACTTATGAACATAGTGGAGACTGCTTGTTTGCTAGGTCGCAGCTAGGATTCTCTTGAAAAGACTCTGCACATGGGTGACATAGTCTTGGATATCCTCCTTGTCCTTCTACTTGATATTCATCAATCTAACTATGAGGTTGTCAGGGTACCTTGCCTTAGAGAATCTCTTGATGAAGAGACTCTTGAGGGTGTTAAAGTCATTGCGTTAAGCATTGTCCAAACCAATGTACCATATCCGTCCTTTATCACCTAAGCATAGGCCAAAAGCTTGCGAGAATTGGGCAAGATCCGTGAAGCCATTAGCCTTGCAGACCTATTCAAACTACTCTACAAAACTATACGGGTCATTGCTTATGGCTAGTACTTGTCTAGTTGTTTTGCAACTACAAGGTTTCTTGATTGGTTCTTGGAGCCTTGGTTAACTCCTAATCCTGCCAGTAACGATGTTGCTAGTGCTACACCACTTTGCTCTTTCGAGTGTTATCTATCAGTGGCTTCCTAAGAAGTTTGCTAGGCGTTAATTTTGCCTCTAGCACTCTCTCTCTTTATGCATTCAGTCATGTTCAGCTTCTATTTGCTAGGGCTAGCACGCATTGGAAGTCTTGCATTTTTATGTCCTGCAGCAATCTCCTACACTACAAGGGACTGGGGCAATAGCGACGCCGATTAGCGACGGCGTTTATCGGCGTCGCTATATGCGTCGCTATTTGCGTCGCTATACGCGTCGCTATTTGCGTCGCATTTGCGACGCAAATAGCGACGCAAATAGCGACGCATATAGCGACGCCGCAGGGAAAAAAAAGCGCGGCCGAAACCAGAGCGCCGTTTTCATTTTGTTTTCTTCGCCTTTTGAGAGCGAGAGCGAGGGAGAGAGCCAAGGCTTTGTGAAAGAAGAGGAGGAAGAGACTTGTTGCCGCCGCCGCTGCCACCGCCACCGTCGTTGTTCGCGAAGGAGAGGAGGAGCCCTCGTTGCAAAGAGAAGCCGCCCACGCTCGCCATATCTCATTGGTGAGTCTCCCTCTCTCTTTCTTTTACTTGTTGAAGGTTTAAATCGTTCTCTTTTGTTTATTTAGGAGAGGAAAAGAAAGAGAAGGAGAGGGAGAGGGAGAGAGAGGGAGAGAAAGAGAGGGAGAGGGAGAGAAAGAGAGTGAGAGTGCATTCTCTCTCTCTCTCTCTCCCTTTTGCTTGTTTAATGTTTAAATTACTTTCTTCTTTGCTTGTTTAGGAGAGGAAACGAGAGAGTAAGAGAGAAAGAGTGGGAGAGGGAGAGGGAAAGGGAAAGAAAGAGAAAGAGAAATAGAGGGAGAGGGAGAGGGAGGGGGAGGAAATAGGAGAGGGAGAGAAAGAAAAAGAGAGGGAGAAGGAGGGAGAGTGCATTCTCTCTCTCCCTCCCTCTCCCTTTTGCTTGTTTAATGTTTGAATCACTTTATTTTTTTCTTGTTTAGGAGAGGAAATGAGAGAGAAAGAGAGTGAGAGGGATAGGAAGGGGAAGGAAATGAGAGAGGGATAGAAAGAGAAAGAGAGGGAGAGTGCATTGTATCTCTCCCTCTCCCTTTTGCTTGGAGGATGTTTAAATCACTTTATTTTTTGCTTGTTTAGGAAATGAGAGAGAAAGAGAGATAGAGAGGGAGAGGGAGAAAAAGAGAGGGAGAGGGAGAGGGAGAGGGAGGGGGAGGGGGAGGGGAAGGAAATGAGAGAGGGAGAGAAAGAGGGAGGGGGAGGGAGAGGGAGCGAGGGAGCGAGGGAGAGGGAGAGGGAGAAAGAGGGAGAAAGAGGGAGGGAGAGGGAGAGGGAGGAGGAGGGAGGAAATGAGAGAGGGAGAGAAAGAGAACGAGAGGGTGAGGGAGAGGGTGAGAGAAAGAGAGGGAGAGGGTGAGGGAGAGGGAGAGGGAGAGGGAAGGGAATGAAATTTAAGATAATATACGTATCGATAATGGTATGCAATGTGCTTTGCATACGGCCACGTACTTCATCAAAATTAACCCAAAATTATTGTTATAGAAGTGGAGATCCCTTAAATTGAGTATAGGATAATTTCTCTCAGGTCTTATGACTATGAGTAGAATTGATTGAAATAAATTTTATTACTATAGTTGTAAAATTTCATAGATGGCGCGCATTAATTTTAAAATGGATTACTTATACTCAAAGCCGAGATATAACAAAAAATTATCTACCGGGACAAACAAATCGTTGAGCATGATACAAGGCCGAGATATAACATCGGAAAATCTCTCGACTACTATATACAATGCAAGGTTTATGGTCAACTTGCAAGTTGACGTACATCTCCAAAAAGCTATCCATTTAAGCCTCGTTTGCTGTAATGTAGATAAGATGGCAAACGAAGAAGGTCCTATTGTTCAAGACCGCGAGTCGTATCTTAATCAGCGTGTCCCATGTCCTTGCTCTCAATGCAAGTTGGCAATTAGACGAAAACGTCGATTGTCTATAGAACACGTACGACGATTTGGCGAGTTTCAACCTGAGATTATTGATCAGGCGATTGCAGATTTTCAGCAAACGGTATTTTCAAGTTAGCATTTTTCATGCATTGTACTCTCAAGCTAATTGAAAACCATACACAATAAGATTGGGTCTTGTTGGCAAATTTTGTGTCCAGGGGGGTGATGTCTCGACCCAAGGGGGAGAGCACCCTTTGCGGCCAATTAGAAGAGTTCGTGGACGTGAGATGGATGGATGGCAGGAGCCAATAGACCACTCGCAAGGCCCATCTATATCGTCAATGCCAGAGGAGACAGACAACCTTCCCGACTTGCCTACAATCTTGGAGCCTGAGATGGAGGCAATGATCGATGCATTGATTCCCATGGATGTTGAGACATCTGACCCGCTTAGAGAGGAAGCATCCATACCATTATATGATGGGTGCCGAGTATCTCGGTTGAAGACATTGCTTGCACTCTTAAGTGTGCAAGCGAAATACGGTTGGAGCGATACGAGTGTGACTGAGTTATTCAGGTACCTTGCATACAGACTTCATTGTTTTTTTTTTAAACAGTATTATTGTAAATATGGATGGATTTTTCAAGGTGTTTTATGATGTTTTCAGGTTATTGAAATATCATATATTGCCACCTGCAAACACCATGCCTGAGTCTCGTGATGATGCACGACATGTTTTACGGAAGCTTGGCATGGACTACAATAACATCCATGCATGTATCAACGACTGCATATTGTTTCGAGATGAATACGAGACTATGGAGACATGTCCAAAGTGTGGTGCTCACAGGTATCGACAGGACTTGCAAGGGCAGACCATCCCTCAAAAAGTCCTCAGACACTTTCCGCTCATCCCCCGCATAAACCACATGTTTCGCACGTCTGCCATGGCAAGCTTGACAACGTGGCATGTGCAGAATAGGTCTACGGATGGAGTGCAACGAATATCAGCAGATTCGCGCGCATGGAGCCACATTGACTCTACCTTCCCAGGCTTTGCGCGAGAGCCAAGGAATCTTCGGCTCGGTCTCGCCATGGATGGTGTGAACCCATTCGGTCTGCGCTCGACTTCTTACAGTGTGTGGCCTATAGTGCTTGTCAACTACAACATTCCTCCATGGCTTTCTACGAAGAAAGGACATCTCATCCTTAGCTTGCTCGTCCCGGGCCGCTACAAAGTAAAAAATATGGACGTGTATCTTCGTCCATTAGTCGATGAGCTTAAGATTTTGTGGGAGGAGGGGGTCACGGTGCAAGATATGAGCAGGCGCGATGGTCGGCGGTCAGCCAACATTCGAGCCATTCTCATGTGGACGATGCATGACTTTCCGGGATTGGGAGAGTGCTCAGGTGAGCAGACATTTGTTCACGCCGGTAATATCTATATTTTATTTCATTCAATCAAGTATTCACTAGGTCGTGGATCGCCTTGCAGGTCTCGTTACCTCAGGTTATCATGCATGTCCATTGTGTGGGCCACAGTTAGACTCCCGAAGGTCACGAACCATGAAGAAGATGGTATATCAAGGACACGCCACTTTCTTGCCGGAGGATCATGAACTCGGGGAAGGTTTTCTTGGACGACCTCCAGCACGTATGAACGCTGCAAGCTGGTACGAGCTGAAAATGGTAAACCCGGAATCACATCCAAATGGAATGCGACGGTTCTCAGTTTTCTACGAGTTGTCATATTGGACCCACTTACAGGTCAACCACTTGTTGGATCCCATGCATATTTTCAAAAATGTGGGCAGCTTGCTATGGGACCACATCACAGGAAAGAGAGACACTATAGGGTCACGAATGGATTTAAAGGAGGTAGGTAAGATGGAGGCGCTTTGGCCGCAGTCGAGTGCTGAAGGGGGAGTGCAGCTTCCTCGCGCTCCCTGGGTTTTGTCTACCAAAGAAGAGCGCATTGTGAAGCAAGTAATCAAGTCTATCCGCACTCCGACGGGTATGATGCGTTCTCTCAGGTCCGCATTTTCTAAAGATGACCAAATGTCTGGGCTAAAATCCCATGATTGGCATAAGATATGTCAGGTTTGTGAACAGAATGGATTTTAATAAGCGTGGACATTTTGAAATTTGAAAAGTGACCATTATTCTTAATGCTTTCTCATTTGTGGCAGTTTGTCCTACCGATCGCGATCGCGGGATGCCTAACTCCAGAAATTCGTGGGGCCATTTACAAGCTGTCGACTTTGGTGCAATGGATCTCACAGAAAGAGATTAAGACGTCCTCTATTGAATCCGCAAGGCGGGGAGCAGTTGAGACGGTCACCTCCAGGATTTGTCACGTCGTTCAGCTAGAGCTCGGTCACCTCCAGGTCTCCGTCTCGTCGTTCAGCTAGAGCTCGGTCACCTCCAGGATTTGTCACACCTGTGGGGACGTCCACTCCAGTTACTCCGGCTTTTGCGCAGCCGTCGGCAGATGTCACGCCTTTTGGTGGCACTCCTTTTGGTGGCACCCCCTCTGGTGGCACTCCTTTTGGTGGCACCCCCTCTGGTGGCACCCCTTTCAGTGGCACTCCGGGAGAGGGTACCCCCGTCGGTACACCGGATGTTCAGGGGTCTCCTGGATATGCCCAGGAGCGTGGACGGAGATGGGAGAGGGCCCATACGAGGCACACTCCTAGGGATTATGGATACCTAGTGGATGGCAGGTCAGGAGCTATCATCATGAATGATGAGGGGAGGAGGGTGATAGCTCGCATGAGGGAGTTGTGCCAACAAGTTTTTCGGCACAACGTCCTGGATCATTGGAGGAACATACCGGAGGGGAGCAAGGAGTACATAGTAGCATCCTTGCATGAGGAGTTCCCGGTGCCAGCCGCAGTGGATAGATTCTCTACGGGCTGGATGATGGATTGCATGCGTGCATACATGTCACATAGACGATCCGACGCACGCAAGGCAATCAAGAGTGGGGCTCCAAAGCCCGAGTGGTTAGATGCAGAGGACTGGCGCCGACTGAGGGAGGAGGCTACAAATTCGCCAGGACGTTGGAGTCAGCAGCGGGAGGCGGCGAGGGCACGAATCGAGGCCGGATCGGTACATCATCTTGGGAGTGGCGGCCACAGGACATATTTGGAGGACTTTGTAAGTTTCTCTTTTGTTTTGCTTATTTGTTTTTTTGAGATATTATTTGTACTGACAATCATATTTCTAACAGTTAGCATTTTGTTTTCTTTGCAGCACTCCATTACAAATCGTGATCCGCAAGGCCTTGAGACTCAATATGCAGAGAGGCACGGTCTCAGATCATTGATCGACCGATTGTACAGACGCGGCGGCCCAGTAAGTCTCTCATCTTTCATGTCCGTAGTTACCATGAGATATTTGAATGCATTATTGTATGGTGGATTGATATGTTGTTTCTTTTTCTGCAGAATCCGTTTGATGCTCCTTTGCAGAGGGACGAGCTTTCGGGGGACGACGATTTGTAGCTCGCCCTCGGATCCTTAGCGCTCACATACCTTTAGTTTTTAGTCGCCCGATCTATGTAGACATTTTCTATGTATTAGTGATATTGTTTTATGATTGTACCAATCGCATTTTATGCGATATCATGTATTTATTTCATCTATCAGTTTTATGATTTCAGTATAGATTCTTTTTGTTTGCAAACGCTTTGTATGCAGCAGTGCAGAAACTATTTTGTATGGCTCTCATACAGCACACAGTGCTATATGTGGCAGGGCAGCTTGCTGCCCTGCCACAAAATTTTTTTTTCCTCTGTTACCGTCGCTATTTGCGTCGCAAATTTACTGCAGACGTCGCTATTGTCGTCGCTATCAGCGTCGCAAATTCTCTGCAACCGTCGCTATATGCGTCGCTATTTGCGTCGCTATATGCGTCGCATTTGCGACGCATATAGCGACGCAAATAGCGACGCATATAGCGACGCAAATAGCGACGATTCCATGGCGTCGTCAATAACGACGCTTTTTCCGACGACGGGGGCAAATTTTGTTGTTTGTATTTTCGTCGCTTTAAACGTCGCTATAAGGTCTATATCTTGTAGTGCTAGCCTACTGTTGTTGGTTGTATGTTGCTATGCCTTGCAAGACTTTCTGTGCCAGTTTTCATTCCTCTTCAAGGTCTACTATGATGTCTTTCGATGGTCTACCATAGTGGTCTACCTGATTTGTGCGTCGTATGCATTCACCATATATTGGATTTCAACACAGGGAAATCTCCTAGGTCAAGCTCCTTATTTTCATGGTTTACATCGGGTTCTGCCATGTTTGTGGTTTTCTGCTGCACCAAGTTATCAATGAGGTTGATCATCTACAACCCATGTAGATATAACTTATATTTGCTTCTTAGCAGACACCTTAAAAATTACACATTCAAAATCTACAATTTGTGTACCCACTTTCAGTCGATACAGCTAAAATCATAGTATACTCTGAAACTGATGTTTGCAACCTTGCGGCTCCAAAACAAGGCCTAAAACGGGCCCCAGATGCCCAAAAAAGTAGCAATATACAAAATATAAAGTGCTCTACTTGCACACCAAATCTTACAACAATCTAGGATTTTTGGGCAGCATTGCGCTCCCAATGATGTTGCTTCTTTGAAGCATCTTGCCTTCCTTGTTGTGTCTGTCACTTTGCCCTACCAATTGGGGTTGCTTAATTCCCTGTCTAGGTTTGAGTGTTGCCTCCTATTGGTGGGTTTGTTCTGTTCATTAAGTCTGAGAGTGTTCCTTTTTATTAAGAGCCAACCCTCAATTTTAGTTTTCTCAATGCGTACAGAATGCTTTTTTCCGTGTACTATGCAAAATCAAGCATTTTATTTTTCCAAGTGCACTTCAAGTGTCGAAAATAATGTGGGTATAAACACGAGATAATGAATGTAGCTTTCGCACTCCGCTTTAAGTTCTTGGCCAAGTTCTTGGCCGAACATGTCTACTTCAACCATTACCCATTTTCCATGGGTAATGAATTGACATAAGTCTAGATTTTATTATAGGATTATCTACCACCAAGTAGGTTGGAATAATATCTCTATTGTGGTTGATCATCTTACCAAACCAACCCATTTTATATCTACCAAAGTCTAGTATTCAGCAATGAGAGTGGAATTTTGGTGCCAGAAAGTGCTTAAAAATAGCTAAAAATTATAAATATCAAGGGAAAAATATTCACCGTCAAAGGCGGCGGCTCGATCTAGGACGATTTTAAGCACCAAAGTGCTTTAAAGGCGCCCGAGCGACGCTTGTTGATTTTTCATAATTTTTCAGACTGTCCTGCGGGTTGACAAGAGTTACCGGCCAATGCGGGATACCAAGCCGGATGCCCAAGATTTTTCAGGGCTCAATTCCGAGTCCGGACGGGGAAATGGTCACAAAATGGTCAAGATATGAAAAGGTGGACACTTTGGGAGGCCAAATTTGAGCATGCCTTTTGAGTTTGGACCCCCCCCCCCCCCCCCCCCCCCCCCAAAAAAATTTATGCACCTTATGAAGCAAAAAAACGTGGAGAGAGAATGAAGAGGGATGAAAAAACGTGGAAGAAGATGGCGCCCGAAAAATGCGCCATGAATGGATGAGAGGCATCATGGCTACTGCAAACAACCCCCCAATGGATTATGGGGCTTCATTCCCCTCTGTCTGTGGACTCTATCGCCGCCTCTCGCCCGAGAAATGGTGGTCTCTATGAAGAATTCTGATTTCAGTCTTTCTCTCTCCTCCCTCTCTCTCCTCTAAAGGCAAGTTCATGTGGGAAGAAGAAGGAAGAAGAAAGAATGGTGGAGGCTTGTCCGGCATGGATCGGATTGCTTCCCGGGCTGGAAATGGTGATTTGTGATCGTCATGAGCATGAAGTGCTGCTGATTTTCAGATTTGCAGCCATGGACACGAAACTTGAAACACGCGAATAAGCGGTAATTCAATTTTTTCAAAGGAAATTTGAGAGTTCATGGCTTTTGATTGATGAAATGTTGTTCATGTGGGCTAAAAATTGTTTATGTTGCTGTTTTCCATGAGTACTTGTTGATCATAATCAGAAAATCAGAAAAATATGCATCTTGTGGCTCAAAATAATACACTAAACCACGTAAAATATGGAAAATCAAGAGAAAATGATGTTTTTGGGCATAGAAATGTGGAAATGAATAGGAACACCAACTAAATTTTCATTTTTGTTGCAAGAAGGAACTAAGGGCCACAGCCCATAACCTATTTTGAATTTTCAGTAATAAAATAATGCAAAAAATAAGGGAAAATACAAGGAAAATAGAGAAAAATCACTAAAAATAGGGGAAAAATGCATTTTGGGTGCGGAAAATTAATGAAAATTAAGAACAATGTTTGTGAATGTTTGTGGGGACTGAAGCATGAGTATTTGCCTCAGTTCAACCCCACCTTCTTGTTCTAGTGTGTTTTTCCCGCTTTTTACACATAAAATGATGGCAAAATGCCCTATAAATCTATACCACAATGCAACATTTGATCGATGGGAGGGTAGAGTGGTTAAAATGTGTCTAAATGTGGAGTCAAATGATGAAAAGATTGCTGTTTTTGTTTGCATGCCATATAGGTCGGTGAATAATTATAAAATAAGAGCCTAGTAGCACGAGGGTTCCCTCGGTGCTAGGTTCGTGCAACGCCGCATAAGAACAGTAGTTGAAAATCATTGAAAGGATGTTTTCCACATGTGCACAATATTGATTTCATAATTGTTTGAGCACTTGGCATCCACAATATGCATAAGTCATGAAAATATTTAAAGGTGTCAGAAATCCTGGATGCACAGCAATTGTTTTCATTAGGACCTTGACCCACATTGAGTGAGAGACAGGACACCCTAAGCCATAGGCTAGTCGTGGGGTCTGGGGGAAAGAGAAGTAAGGACAATGGTACATTCCTGTATACGATTAAATGGTACCTTGAGTGGATTTTGTGCGAAATGTTTATATGTTGAGCGACGCATCGAGGGGCCAATCCCCAAGGTGTAGGAGAGTCGTAGAGGGGTGGCGGCACTCAGCTGTTGGAGGACCCCCTATGTCTGTGCTTCGTGCCATTAAGCAATGTGTAAGGGACTCCCTCTGAGGAGTAGTGGGTGAGAGAAGAGTAGACTACAAACGACGTAATACAAACGCAAGATGTCTAGGAAGGCAATGTATGTGTCATCAACGCTCCTGGCCGCGAGGCCGTGGGGTTGTTGAGCGCGTGTGATAGAGGTCGGGCTAGTGCACGAGCCAGTGCCGGCCCGTTCTAGGTTCCATCAAGCAAATCAAGTGGTAGATCAATTCATGAAAGGAATTTTTAAACTTCATGGGTTACCTACTATGAAGATTATTTTTTATAGGGATAAAAAATTTGTTGGGGGTAAAGGTGCCTCTGCCTAGCCGCCGGTGTATTATACACTGACAACTGCACACTGTAGGTGGCGAGCGCCCGTCACCGTCACTTTATTCTTTATTCTTTTAGTGACAGTTTGAATAAAGGAAGGCCCGGTCACACATTGTGATTGTTGGAGTTCCCATTTCTAGTCTCTCCCTTTCTTGCTCTTGCTCTCCCGCCATAGCTCTCGAGTCCAACCTTCGATCCATCGCTCCCTTTCAACTGGTATCAAAGCTTTGCTTTCCGACTCTTGAGCTTGGTTTGTGGCATTCTTAGCATCCCATTGACTCCCTACTTGCATTGGGTCTCCTTCCCAGCAGCCATATCTGACTCCTTCGAGCTCCCGTCACTCCCTGGCTCCCCGAGCACCTTCTCGGCATTGTTGGGCACCTTCAGGGCATTACATCAGAGGTATTTGATCATTTTCTTCAGGGTTTACTTCAGTTCTCAAGTCTCACAAGCTGTAAACAAGTTGTGGGTAGCCATAGCTCACACCTCTTGGAGCTTCCTTCACCTGGATCTTGCTTCTAGCCTATCAAGGCTTACAGAGGCTTGGTGTAGGCCTTCTTTGGCCCTCATTTGTGCCCCCTTTGCGCCCATTGTTGACACGTGGGATAGCAAACCCCCCAGCTAGCTCACGTTTTTTTTGCGCCTGTTTCAAAATCTGGCCCAAAACTCACTCTTTTTGTCATATCTCAGGCATTCGGAACCCGATTTAGGCAAGGTAAGAGTCTAAGTTGGGGTTTTGGAACGCTCCAGATGCGATGGTGATGTTGGATTTGCCAAATTTTGATGACAAAATCTTCTGCAACAGATTTCAGGTCTGAGACAGCATGTATTTGTATGCGTATGCTTGTTTGGGCATGACTACATAACCGGTTTGATGCCTATTGCATCCTGATTGATTGGGGAATTGAGGCTACATGTAATGCTATGATTTTGGTCTGAGTTTGGGGCTGGAAATACATAGTTTATAATAGTAAATGCATGCTAAATACTCTTGGGTTGAAGCTATCTTTCATGCTTTGACATATGCCTATTGGTTCTGGATGTATGTCTTGGGTTATGCTATGATATATTGATCATCAAGGGATGACTTTGAGCTTGTCATTGAGCCCGGATGCTTTTGGAAGCTTGAGCTTATTTCAGCCCGCACTTATTGACATTGGTATATGCTTTGACAGTGATGCTTCTTGGGTTTATGCATACCTGTTGCCTACGGCTTGATGCTCATGTCACGGTTGATCACCCTATGCATACGTTGAGCTTGAGTACTCATTGAAGCTCCACCTTGGATGCATTTTGGATTATCTGGAGTAGTCTTGGATGTTACTTGGCTTGTCAAAGTTTGGATTGGGATGTATTTGATGTCTTACATGCTTACGGATGCTACATACGAATGCTCTACCGCCTACATGTTCGGGATGTACTATTGATGTATTGTCTTGGACTTATGTCATTGGCACTGTGTCTTGCATTGGCTTGAGCTCTTGAGCTTGTACGTTCGACTTTTTTGCCAGTGGGAGCATTCTTGAATGTTTATCATACATTGAGCAAGCGTTACTTTTATGCATTGAGCCGTTACATGTCATTGAGCAGACACTTGAGACTTTGGGACTTCTTACCTTTTGGGATGATACATCATATGCCTTGGTTCACTATACGCTTATGAGCTAAGTCTCAGTTTTGGATCTGTATCTTTGTGAACTGACACCTACTTGTGTCAAGTTTTGGTAGTGGCAAGAACGCTTTGCCCCGTTGACTGGGGGGTGTGCCTACTCATTGGCAGATGTTTGTATGACGTACTTGGGTGTTGGATTCATACTTATTGACCATCATATGCTTATGCTATGCCCGCATGATGTCGGCTTTGGTCTTGGCAATATCTGATTGCCTTGGGATCCGATTTTGGCACTGTTAGCTCACTTTTACTGAAATCTGAAATTTATTACAGCAAGCATATATGTATGGACTGACATGGATTTTTCATGCTGAAATACTCTGAAATGATGTACTTTCACTAGTACTTGGTGGGCAACAACTTTTATTCCACTTTCCTCGCCATTTTTCCTCAATTTTGGTGATGTTTTGGTCATTTTCTGCAGTAAACAACAAGCAGTTTTGAACTGTCTACAGTCTTCTAGCCTACATTATTGCGAGTCCGTCCACTGATCATGCTATTTTCAACACCACTAAGCTTGATAGTATGAATTACTCTTATTGGAAGAGCCAGATTTGGCAAGTATTGGTGCAGAAATCGCAGATCAAACCTTTGAGGTTAAGCGGGCATCCGCCTGCAACTATGCTAGATGAGGAATGGCTTTAGCTTGATGAGTTATGTAAGTCCACCATTGTATTGTCTCTCACAAAACAAATTCACTACAATGTATTTGGGAAAGAACAGAGTGCATGGCAGTTGTGGGATAAAATCAAGAATCTCTATGACAAGAAAAGTCTAGCGAGTCAAATGTATTAACTGAAGCAGCTTATGGATGTGCGCATGAAGGAGAATGCGACTACGTCTGCTCACTTGAGCCAGTTCCATGCTATACTCAAGAACTTGACTTTGCAGGACATCACTTTTGTAGAGGATGTCACTCCTCTTTTCTTGCTTGGTACTCTTAATGAGTCATGGGATGTATTCCACACTGCATTATGTGCCTCTACTGCTACCTTGAAATTATCTGATGTTGAGAGTGCTCTTCTGCAAGAAGAGGTTAACAGTAAGAATTTGGATGCCTCTTGTGTGTCGCATTCTATGACAGTTAGAGGCAGGAATGATGGATATGGAAAGCATGGCAGTGGCAGTGATCGTGGACGGGATTCTCAAAAATCTCGATCCAAGTCTCGTAGGAAGTCACGTAGCAAATCCCGTGGCAGGAATGCAGATGTTACTTGTCACCATTGTGGGAAAAAGGGCCATATTAGGCCATCTTCTGGCAGCAATTTTGTTATGTAGGATGTACATCATGTACCTACTTTGACACGCAGTCTCATGTCAGCTAGATAGCTTGATGACGCAGGATATCATGTATGTTTTGGAGATTCTGCATGGAAGATCACTCGTGGCAGACTTGTGATTGCAAGAGGTGCCAAGGCTGGCAGTCTCAACCCCTTGATTGTATCAGCTTCTTCCCTTGATCATGTTTTGTCTGTGGGTTCTATCCCACATGTATCTCTTTGGCATGCCCGTTTGGGCCATATGTCTTTGAAGGGAATGAAAATGCTTTCTAGTTTGCAGTACTTACCGCCCCTTGATTATACATGTTTTGATTCATGTGAGCATTGTCTTTATGGCAGGCAGACTAGATCTATGCATAAGAAGTCTGGTAGGCAACGCATGAGTGAGCCCTTGGCATTGGTACATTCGGATGTCTGTGGGCCCATGCCTTGTCAGTCTATGGGTGGTGCAAAGTATTTTGTTACGTTCATATATGATTTTTCACGAAAATTTTGGGCTTATCCCATTAAGCTGAAATCCGATGTATTGGCTGTGTTTTAGAGATGGCTTGCATTGGTTGAGAATCAGTCTGGGTATAGGCTAAAATGCCTAAGGAAAAATAATGGGGGTGAATATTTCTCACGTGCTTTTTGTCAAGATTGTGGGAGAGAAGGAAGGAGTCTCGCTTGAAGCTTTCTTGCTTGCACAATGGGGGAAGACACACAAGGGTGGAGGCTGAAAACAGTTTTTCTCTTCTTAGTTGTGTAAGCCAAAAGAACTCAAGTACAAAGAAATAGAAGAACCCTATATATGGGTCTCAAACCAAACTCAACTAACTAAGGTGGCATACTAACTGAGCCACGAACTAGAGTAGATAAGGATAGCTATCATGTAGCTATTATTCATGGGCGGTGTACCAACCGCGTCTGCAACTGACAAGTCGGTGACATAAATATACAACGGTCACCCTGGCGTATCACGAGTGGAGCTCGATATCTCAACACTCCCCCTCGAGCTCAATCCCAATTCCTGCACACCAAGCAGGTCTCTGAACTTGCGCAGCTTCTCTGCGCCCAATGCCTTCGTGAATATATCAGCTACCTGATCCTCTGTGCTGACATAAACTAGATCAATAAGACCTAGTAAAACCCTCTCTCGCACATAGTGATAATGCACCTCAATGTGCTTTGTTCTAGCATGATAGACTGGGTTATTTGCCAAGTGTATACTACTCATGTTGTCACAATAAATGACAACTGGCCCATCTGTAGACTGATGCATATCATAAAGTAGCTTATGCAACCAAGCTACCTCACATGCAGCCATTGCTGCACCCCTGTACTCAGCCTCTGTGCTCGACAAGGCAACTGTAGGCTGTTTCTTGCTGCTCCAAGTGACTGCAGCACTCCCAAAAGAGAATACATATCCACTGGTAGATCGTCTATCAGAAATACTACCAGCCCAATCAGCATCAGTGTATCCATGCAACTGTATCTGAACCCCAGTCTCATAAAATAGTCCATACTGCAATGTGGACTTCACATACCTAAGTATGCGTCTAGCCGCATCCAAATGTGGTTTCCTTGGAGCCTGCATAAACTGACTTACCAATCCAACAGCATAGCTCAAATCTGGCCTGGTAATAGTCATATAAATCAAACTTCCTACTATGCGTCTGTACATAGTAAGGTCTTCTAGAAGCTCACCTGCATCTGTGCTCAGCTTCACATTTTGCTCCAAAGGAACTGAAATAGGCTTACAGCCTGTCATCCCATATTTGGACAGCATGTCCAATCCATACTGCCTCTGCAAGAGCTGTATCCCACTTGGTGATCTAATCACCTCAATGCCCAAGAAATAACGCAGCTCTCCCAAATCCTTCATCTCAAACTTCTGCTTCAATAGCATTTTCACATGAAGGATATCTTCATCACTGTCACCTGTCATAATCAAATCATCAACATAAATGACAAGCAGCATAATACCTTTCTCTGTTTTTCTCACATAAAGTGAGAAATCTGCCTTGGAAATCTGAAAGCCAATAGTGACAAGATACTGTCCTATCTTGTCAGACCATGCTCTAGGTGCTTGCTTCAAGCCATACAAGGCTTTCTTCAACCTGCAAACAAACTCAGGATGAACAGCATGCACATAACCTGGTGGCTGCTCCATATAGACCTCTTCTTGCAAATCACCATGCAAGAAGGCATTCTTTACATCCATCTGATGTAAAGACCATCCCTTTGATGCAGCCATAGCAATGACTGCTCTTACGGTTGCCATCCTTGCAACCGGACTAAATGTTTCTTCATAGTCAATGCCATATGTTTGTGCATACCCCTTGACTACTAATCTTGCCTTGTATCTGTTCACAGAACCATCAGCATTGTGCTTCACCTTATAAACCCACTTACAGCCGATTGCATTCTTACCTTTAGGCAAAGGTACCAATTCCCATGTAGCATTTGCTTCCAAGGCATCCATTTCTTCATCCATGGCTTTCTCCCATTTTTCTTTTCCCATGGCTTCCTCAAAAGAAGTGGGTTCTGGTTCCTGTATCACTTTGACCATATATGCATAGTGAATGGCTGTAAATCCATCATATTTCAGCCTATCCACAGGATACCTAGCTCTCGTAGACCTGCGCAAAGTAGGTTCACTCCCAGGTGCTCTCAAAACATCCCTGGTCTTCCTTACTCCAGGTGTAACAATAGAAGGAATACCCAACTCATCATCAATGCTCTGCTCTGAGCCACTGGATTCCCCATCCACATAAGAGTGACCTGCATTCACATCAAACATGGGCTGATCAACCTTCTCTTTTCCTTTTCGTGATACCTGCATACCACTATCTGCATTGCTTTGAGAAGATTCTCCTGATCTCAATCTGCCTGTCCATGGCGAAGAATGTGAACCACTGCTAGAGGACGCTCCAGGTCCACTAATATTTTGTGACTGCTGCTGTGAATTCTGTGCAGTATTACCATTTTGTGCATCTACATCATCAATCACATTTACTGGTTTATACCAGCTACTCATCTCATCAAAAACAACATCTCTGCTCACTGTAAACTTACGAGTAGAAGGGTTATAGCATCTATACCCTTTTTGCTGCAGAGAGTAACCAATAAAGATGCACTTCTCAGCTTTTGGATCCAACTTGGATCTCAGCTCATCTGGCACATGTACATAGGCAATGCAACCAAAAATTTTCAGATGAGAAATATCTGGTTTCCTACCAGTATACCTCTCCTCTGGAGTCATTCCATGTATTGCTGCAGTGGGAGTCCTGTTCATTATGTAGACTGCTGTAGCAACTGCTTCAGCCCAATAAAAATCTGGCAGGTCTTTTTCATTGAGCATGGCACGAGACACCTCTCCAATATGTCTGTTTTTTCTTTCTGCAATTCCATTTTGTTGTGGGGTATAACTACATGAATATTGCTGCTTTATGCCATGCTCCAGCAGGAACCTTGCAAACTCATTTGAGAGGTACTCTCCCCCTCCATCTGACCTTAGGCATTTTATCTGCAGGCCTGTTTCTTTTTCAACCATAGCTTTAAGAGTTTTGAAATGCCCAAAAACTTCACTTTTCTTTTTCATAAAATACACCCAAACTTTTCTGGTATAGTCATCAATAAAACTGACAAAATAATGACAGCCTCCAAGAGATGCAGCTTTAGTTGTCCACACATCAGAGTGAATTAATTCCAATGGCTTCTCACTCTCTTGAACATGTCTAGGAAATGGTTTCCTTGCCTGTTTTCCAAACTGACAGGCTTCACATACCTTATGCATTTCTGCAACCTTGAATTTGGGCAATCCTGCAACAATATTTTGGGCCTGCATTGATTTAAGTCGCTGTACATTAACATGACCAATGCGTTTATGCCAGATATCAATATCTGCAACTACACCGGTCCCATGTGCAAACATTGCTGCACTCAATTCAGACATGTCTGCATCCAATGTAAACATTCTGCCCTTCTTCTTTCCTTTTGCTATCAAGCGACCTTTATTTTTCATATCCTCAACAAAGCATCCATGAGGATTAAATCTGACCTGCAAGCCCTGTTCAACCATTTGACCAACTGAAACCAGATTCTTGGTGATATTCGGGACATGAAATACATCGGACAGGTATTTCTTTTTCCCACCCTGCATAGACAAGGGAATTTTTCCAATCTGCACAATAGGATGTGCAGTATCATCACCAGTCTCCACAAATCCTGGTTTTTCCATTTTCCTTGCATCCTCCATCCATTCTGCATGACCTGTCATGTGGTTTGATGCACCTGAGTCAACATACCATACATCATTGCTTTCTTCTGCACTTGTCATAGAATTGTTCATGTGCTGCACCATGAACAAATGCTCATTTCTGTCATCACCCTGTCTACTAGAAGATGCATAATTCCCTTGTTGCAGTTTTCCATTCATGATGTCATTCTGCTTTTTATAGCAGTCTTTAGCCATATGACCCATTTTACCACAGTAGTAGCATTCAACATTACTGTTTGCATTTTGGCCTCTTTGCCATCCACCACGACCTCTTTGGCTCCCCCTGCCTCTAGAGTTACCACGTCCTCCTCCATAGGACTGGTTTTCTTGAGTTTGCTGCATATTCTGATTTCTGCCACGGCCTCCAAATCGGCCTCCTCTACCTCTGCCTCTACCTCTTCCAGCATTTGAGTAGAAGACAGCTTCTTTTGAAGTTCCTCCTGAAGAAGATGCACCACCATTTCTCTGTTCCTCAGAAATTAGAAGAGCAATCAACTCCTCAAAATCAGGAAATCTTTCACGAACTGAAATGGATGTCCGAAACTGTGCATAATCCTTTCCTAGACCATTCAAGGTCACAGAAACTAAATCATCATCTTCCACTGGCGACCCAATGGAAGCAAGTGCATCTGCAATCTTCTTCACCTTCATGTGGTAGTCATTGATACTCATATTTTCTCTTTGCACATTATGCAACTCTTGCTTGAGCTGCATTTTCCTGGCTTGTGTATTTGTGCTATACATCTTTGACAGAGTATCCCATGCCTCCTTTGGCGTACTTGCATCTTGAATATGCACAATCATAGAGTCTGAAATGCTGATTGACAGCCAATACATAACTTTCCTGGCTCTCTCATGCCATGTTTTAAATGCCTGCATTTGTTGTTGATTGGGAACATCAGGAAGAACTGGTTCTTCTTCATTTCCTGCAACAAATTCCCAATATCCTTTTCCCATAAGGAAATTTGTCATTCTAAACTTCCATGCCTGGAAGTTGTTCTTGTCAAGCTTTTCAGTGACAATCTGTGAAAGAGAATCAGACGCCATTACAGAATACTGCAAGAAATTCTGTCACTGCAAAAAACACAGCTTCACCCTCACAAGGGCAAATCTGCAAAACTGGCGAAAGTGGTATTTGACCACACAGTCACTTCCTAGTGACGATTTTGCATAAACAGGAACCAAGGATGATTCTGAAACTCCCAATGTCTCTGCGCACAAGCATACGATGCAATTTCTACAGTAACTTTTCACCGACCTGTAGAACAGTGGTCGCACAGCATAAAACTGAGCCTTTTCTTGAGTGCGTGCAGAAAACTTCCGTCTGCAAAACAGGCCCCGAAATGGCCTCAAATCAAAAAAACAAGGTCGCCAAGGGCTAAAGCCCTCTCCCGCAGCATATACTGCCCTCTTGCTTCACCGCGAAGGGCGTCTCAACCTGAGACAATGCACTCCTGCAATTTCCGGCTGTGCTACCTGCAGAGATCTGCTCCCAAAACAGGAAATGAAAGCAACACTGCTCCTCTTACCAGACCACCGCGAGCTTGGCTTGCTTTCTTGAGCTCCTTACCACGAACAAGGCTCTGATACCATGTCAAGATTGTGGGAGAGAAGGAAGGAGTCTCGCTTGAAGCTTTCTTGCTTGCACAATGGGGGAAGACACACAAGGGTGGAGGCTGAAAACAGTTTTTCTCTTCTTAGTTGTGTAAGCCAAAAGAACTCAAGTACAAAGAAATAGAAGAACCCTATATATGGGTCTCAAACCAAACTCAACTAACTAAGGTGGCATACTAACTGAGCCACGAACTAGAGTAGATAAGGATAGCTATCATGTAGCTATTATTCATGGGCGGTGTACCAACCGCGTCTGCAACTGACAAGTCGGTGACATAAATATACAACGGTCACCCTGGCGTATCACGAGTGGAGCTCGATATCTCAACACTTTTGAGCAGTTATGTGACGAGAGGGGTATTAAGCGCCAGTTGACCGCCCCCTACACCCCCAGAATGGTTTGGCTAAGTGGATGAATAGAACCATCCAGGAGCGTGCCATGTGCCCAGGACAAGAGAAGTAAGCTGGATCTCAAGAGTGTCAAATGCATTTTCCTTGGTTATGGGGATGCGTGCGAGATGGGTTACCGTCTCTGGGATCCGCAGGCACGGAAATTCATCCACAGTCATGATGTAGTCTTCCATGAAGACAAGATGCATAGGCATCTTGTGAGAGTTGTTGAGATCCGCAGGGTCATATTTCAGGAGGATCTGAGAGCTCCTGCACAGCTAGTTGGACAACCTACAACTACAGTAGATGCTCATGGTCAGGGCATTGGACAGGCAACTGGGCAGGCAGTAGAGCCTGCCGTGAGACGGTCTACTAGAGACAGACGTCCACCAGATTGATTTCAGCCCTCGATGCATTATGTCTTGGTTACAGATGCACGAGAACCTTTCACTTATGATGAGGCTATGCGCAGGGGTGACAGTCACTCCTGAGAGAGAGCTATGCAGTCTAAGATAGACTCCCTGCATAAGAATGACACTTGGGATTTTGTTTCCTTGCCTACGGGCAAGAAGGCTTTGCCATGCAAGTGGGTGTACAAGGTAAAAAGTACCCCTAGACACCTCAAGCCGGCATACAAGGCTAGATTGGTAGCAAAGGCTTTTAAGTAGGAGCATGATGTGGACTTTGATGAGGTCTTTTCTCTTGTGGTTAAGATGACCACCCTGCGCTTAGTCTTGGCTTTGGTTGCTCAGCTTGGCTTGGATTTATACCATATGGATGTCAAGACGGCTTTCTTACATGGGGAATTGCATGATGAGATTTATATGGAGCAGCCTAAGGGCTTTGCAGAACCTGGCAGGGAGCACCTAGTGTGCAAATTGAAGAAAAGTCTTTATGGCTTGAAACAGACACCTAGGGAGTGGTATCATAAGTTTGATGCCTTTATGCAGTCACAGGGCTATAGCCGGAGTGCTATGGATCCGTGTCTTTACATGAAGAAAGCTTGTGATGGTTCTTTATTGATTTTGGTACTCTATGTGGATGATATGTTGATACAGGGAAAGCTCATGATGAGCTAGATGCTCTTAAGGCTCAGCTCAAGAAGAGCTTTGAGATGAAAGATCTGGGATAGGCCACTCACATACTTGGTATGTGCATTACACGCGACAGGGATCAGGGACTCCTCTACTTGTCATAGAGGGAGTACATTCATAAAGTCCTTGAGCGCTTCCGCACGCAGGATGTAAAGCCTATTGGCTGTCTATTGCCTTCTTATGTGAAGGTATCATAGGTTGATTGTCCGCAGACAGAAGAGCAGAAGACCGAGATGGCCAAGATTCCCTATGCATCTGCAGTGGGCTGTCTTATGTATGCCATGATAGCCACTCGTCCAAATATTGCCTTTGCAATTGGTGTTGTGGCATGCTATATGGCTACACCTAGCAAAAAGCATTGGGATTCCGTGAATAGTATCATGAGGTACCTGAAGGGCACTGCAGATATGTGCATATGCTATGGCAGCCAGGATACAGGAGCCATGGGATACACTGACTCTGATTTTGTAGGACATGCATATAGTAGGAAGTCCACTTCTAGCTATGTATTCACCCATGCTGGAGATGTTGTTTCTTGGATGTCCAGGGTGCAGAAATGCACGGCCCTTTCTACTACAAAGGCCGAGTATGTTACAGCCACCACTGAGGCTTGCAAGGAGGCCATTTGGTTGGGTTGTTTAGTTGCTGACTTGGTATTGATGCTATCCCTACACTGCATTCGGATTCTATGAGTGCTATTCAGTTAGCCAAGAATCCGGTCTTCCATGCAAAGACGAAACACATTGAGGTGAGGTATCACTTCATATGTGGGGTCATTGAGGACAAGTCTGTTGATCATGTCAAGATCTCGAGTGACCAGAATCCTGCAGATATACTCACGAAAAGCCTCTCTATATAGCACTTTGCCTTCCTCAGGAGGTTGATGGGCGTGGGATGAGATGACGTCTTTCCTCATCCTGTTGTATATATGTATATGTTGTACTGTCTTTTTTTTCTTTTTCTTTTCACTCCTCACTAGGGCAGATTCACCTTTAAGTGGGAGGTTGTTGGGGGTAAAGGCGCCTCTGCCTAGCCGTCCGTATATTACTACACTGACAGTCACTACCACTGCACACTGCAGGTGGCGGGCGCTCGTCACCATCACTTTATTCTTTATTCTTTTAGTGACAATTTGAATAAAGGAAGGCCCGATCACACATTGTGATTGTTGGAGTTTCCATTTCTAGTCTCTCCCTTTCTTGCTCTTGCTCTCCCGCCATAGCTCTCGAGTCCAACCTTTGATCCGTCGCTCCCTTTCAAAATTCATGAAGAATTTTTGGAAAAATATATTCATTTCTATGGGAACCAAATCAACTCCAAGTACGACCTATCATCCACAAATAGATGGACAAATTGAAAGGGTCAATAAATGGCTAGAAGTCTATTTCAAAAAATTTTGCCATGATACACAAAATTCATGGGATCATTGGATTCATCTTATGGAGTTTTGTTACAATAATACACATCACATGAGTATAGGCATGTCACCATTTAAGGCATTGTATGGATACAAGCTTCAAGTACCTTCAGTAGTGTTTCATAATGAAGTTAATCCTCTTGTTGCTCAAGAAAAGTTAGAAAATATGGAAGCCTTAATGAAGTGTAAGGAAAATCTTAGAAAGGCACAAGAGACTATGAAATCTTATATGGATGATAAGTGACGGCATGTGGATTTTAAGAAGGAGAATGGGTATTTTTAATGGGTACCTAAATCTCATTATGCATCTCTTAAGGGAGGACATAATAAGCTTGCTCATTGTTATTATGGTCCATATCAAATCACAAGAAAAGTTGGGGATCTTGCTTACCAACTTGATTTTCCGTCAACCACCTACATTCATAATGTTTTTCATGTCTCCCAACTCAAGAAGTATATTGGCCCTGACATTTAAGTTCTATGTTTGATCACACCAACACAACACTAACTTGGTCACAGTGCAAAACTATTCTTCAGTGCAAGGTGACTAAAGAAGGTTTCATCGCCTAGAATACGTGCTAAGAACCCTCGAAAATGTAAGTTTTTTGACAAATATGAGTTAGCTCTGAATCACTTGAAAATTCTTGCCAAATCATCCCAAAAAAATCCCAACATATAAAATGCGATTAGTCATGGCTCTTCCCATGCTCGAGGGGTCCACTAGGGTTTACCGTATGGTACCACGTGAGTGTAAGGGAGGGGGGTTATTTAAGGGAAGGAATGTACATTTTATAAGGTAAGGTCCCATAAATAGGGGTAGATAAAGGGTATTTTCATATATTTCTTACACGTAGGTGACGTCTCCTTATTACTACTAGTGAATCCCCCATGTTCGCATCGATAAGAGTTATTTCGTGTTTCATACGTTGCTAGGAATGCAAGTTTTTTCAAATAGAATCATGGATCAACAAAGCTTGATCACATAGATGGATCATTTTTTTCCACTAATGTTGATAAGAATTAGATGGATAATTCTTAAATATTATTGATGTGAACATTCAGATAGATCTTATTTCAAGGGTTGAACTCATTGAGAATAAGATGTGAAATTTGCACAATGAGAACTGTTCTATTGTGAGACTTGTTAAACTTCCTGACATTAATTGTATTTGATCAAATATGTATCCAAAAAAGAGATGACATGTGAAACACAATAGGGTGTTTGTTTCTCTTGTCTAGAATGCCTCGTTGCATTTCATATGTCTTGTGCTTGCATTATTTTATTGAAATTGGAGGTAGACTATGTGATTAGAATTTGTTTGTTACTTGGTGATTGTAGATAACATTATATGAGAGATTTGGAGATTTGTCCTAATTTGGTTGTATTATTTGTTTTCTGGATATTTTAGATGGCTAGAACTAAGGCCACTACAAGGAAGCAGAAAGTTGATCCTAGAGGTCTTGCTTCTAAGATCCATTAGTCCTCCAAGCCTTCTAAAATTACAAGGAAATCAAAGCCAAGGAGAAGGTTCACACAACATGTTAGGTGCCTAAAGGAGATTAGAAGTGCAATGAATGCTCTGAATAATGCAATTCCAAAACTATCTCTCCATTCCTAGCATGGCATATACATCTCTCTTCGGTCACCTTTCCACCTTATTGGCTAGGCCTAATGCTTTTTCCACTAACTCTTGAGCCAACTTGATTTGGAATCAATGTGTTTCTTCTTCTTCTTCTCACATGGTGACAATGAGGCGGTTCCTACCAAAGGTCTAGAGTAACTCCGCACACTTCTTGTAGTCACAACACCTTGGCCAGCTACCTCCACGTACTTTTGTAGATGACATTGTTTGACAATCTGCTTCACTATTTGTTCCTTCATGGCGACATCCTCCAAGTTCAAGATATGCATAAACTTGAACTGGTTATAGCCCTTGTTTCCACAAAAAGGCCATATTTTGCCTACTCGTCTTCAAAAAATGACGACTCAAATTTCGTATTTGCAAGAAAGAACGACCATTCACTACGTGACATTCGATGCTCGCAACTACTCAAGGATTGCAAAGGGCTTAGTTTACTCTTGGCTTGTGGGAGGTATGAACAAAAGTTTATGTTACAAATTCTTAAGGGAGTGAAACCCTAGGGTAAACTTAGAAACCCCAATAAGGTTCTAAGGAGAAAAATGGTTATCAAATGACCAATTGAAATCCTAGATTGAATCATCTAAGATATGTGATCTCAAGACACCTGGTAAAAAGGTTAGCAAATTAGGGCAACTACCACCCAGGAATTATTGGATATAAATCCAAATGCATAATTGTTGGCTCCTATTTGCATAAGAATGAGGGTCAGAACAAGGGTATTCCCTACCCCTCAGAAGTCCATTGCGGTTGACAGCAAGGCAAGAAAAACCCAAAAAGGGTGGGTGAACACTAAGCGTACAAAAAAATAGGAACTCCACCTTGGCAAATGTTCTGAGCACTTGCCTCCATTATTGTTTGTGCTTATAAATCTAGAATCAATGTCTATGAAAGGATTGTATGACCCAAGCTCACAAAATAAAATTGAATAATGAATTAGATTGAATTCATGGAGGGTGTGCCAAACCACCCCCAGCTGGCCACCAACCCTATCTAAGGGGGCTCTAAATAACCGTGACGAGAATATGGACCGAACCCACCATGAGAGGTCTCTTTATGGATTAGTTTGAATGTAGGAGGATGCTTGGATGCCAAGGGGGACTCTGGCTATAAATTCCCTGCCTCTGGGTCCTACTCAAACAATCTACGTGACTCAAGATGGATTCTTGAGGTCCTGTTACTAGTGCAAGGGCGAAAACTTGAGGGAAATAAGACACATCCTCATGGATTGCCGAAATTGTCCTTTTTGGACAAGACTTGTATCTCAGTTAAAATGCTAATATAAAGTTCACTTCCAAGGAACATGTCTGAACTGTTTTTGTGTCAGTGCCATAAGTTACGCAAACGAACCCTGTTCCCTAAAAGACTTAATTAAGGAAGTTGATTTTAAATGTCATACATAAATGCGATATGAACTAATTAGAAAACTAAAGAATACCTATTGAGGGAAGTGACGGAACCCCCAATGAGTTCGACCTATGATAGGGTGGTCCTCCCAGAGAACTGGGAGGATTCTCACAAGGTCCTAAAGTCATACAACCTTTAGGTATTATTAGGTTAGAACCTAATTCATGTTGTTTTAGGGGACCATAATGGGAATATGCCCTATGGATTGTTAGGTTGAGCGATGCATCCCTCTCATGTCCCATTCTCTTTGAACCAAGTGTGGCATGGGTCAGCTTCGGCTTGGGTATCTCTGCGTAAGGTAGGATGTCCAGGACCCACGACATTAGAATGATGTCAGGAAACCTTGACCACTAGGGACCCAAGTTTTAGGTCAATCCTAGTGGGTTTTCCGCGAATGTTCCATTGCGAGACGGACTCGAGAGACCCAAGACGACAAACCTCGTAATATTCCATGGGAGTACCGGGCGACATCACTTAGGTGGACCGCTAAAAACGTGCCTAGACAACTAATAGGTGGCACATTACAATTGGTATCAGAGCAAACCAACAAATAAAATAATCAAGATAGGAATAAATTGGGAAGAGTGAAGTGATGTTTTCACTAGAAAATATTTTTTCTTTCACTCACTTGTGGATTGTTGCTGCTTCCAGACCTACGAGTCATGGAGCAGGTTCCTCATATTTCATATCATGTTCAGGATGGCTATGAACTCTTCAAGTTATCGCAGACAACCCGATATGATGGGGATCCTAGATCGACTCTACAACCCTTCACCATCCTATGCCGAAAGGCGTTGGTTGACCTGGAGTGCGGGTTACTGCTACATATATACCAATCAACTCACCTATCTTCAAAACAATTTGAAGAGGCTAAAATGGTTGGAGGACTTGAAGATCATCAAGTTATTCATCTTCCGCGAGACACGTGTGAACTTGATCCTACACATCGGATGCCGGCAAGTAGAACAGACTCACTACATCTATGAGGAGGTGGTCAAAGTCTTGCGAATAGACATAATTAAAGTAATGGGGAAAAATGAATGTCACAGCTATCAAAAATGGGGATTTCTTGAATCCCAACCAATCTCTATCTATTCTCGAATAATTGTACTTGAGGTTTATGCTTCCTTATGGATAAATAAGAGTTATATGATTATTTGATTTGTCACACAGTAGTAATGAAAAACAATTTGCGCATTGATTTAAGTTGTGTAGAGATGTGCAAATGCAATCCTAACATGGGAGTTTAAATTAAAAACCAGATACAACCCCAAACGTAGAACCGGAATATTGTCCCTGCGGACGGAGGCACAAGAGAAGAAGTTTATTCTCAAACAAATCAAACCTCTGAAATTCGATGGAAAAGGGAAGATTGTTGAAGCTAATGCCAAAATATGGATTGAATCCATGGAAGATTACTTTAGTGCAGCATGAAGATCACCTACAAACTAGGCCATGATTTCCAAGCTCAAACTTACCGGTGAAGCTAGGCTCTGGTGGAAGCAATGGTGTAAAGACCAAGCAATCATAGAAAGCACAATAACTTGGGATAAACTAAAGGAAGCAGTGCAGGGAAGGTACATGCCACCTACATATAGAACACAAAAGATGATTGAGTTTTTTAAGTTGAAGCTGTTGGGCCTCTCTTTGGAGGCGTACTACTCGAAATTTGTCCCCTTGTTAAAATACACCTTTACAATGAGTATTCCCCAACAAGTCTTGAAGTTCTATGATGGGAACCCACCAATGAACACTCTGTTGGAATCAATGCATCCTTCAGATTTGCAAGATGCATTGATGAGAGTGGCCCAAGAAGTCTAGCCGAAGTCTAGGAATAATAGACCTTGGTCTCACAAACACCAGTGACTTTGTCCCCACTCAACAAAACAACCAAAGTCTGCGATGTTTTCACTGCAATGAACCTGGGCACTTCAAAAGGGAATGTCTCAAAATTGGCAAAGATCATCGTCAAGGAAAATTTGGTAGCCAAGCCAGGGCTACCCGTGGCCGCGGTGTGCAACAATGGGAAGGGCAAAAAATTCCAATATCACCACTAAGGGAATCAATGAAGAAGAAGACCCATCCATGGAAGCTGAGATTGAGAGGGCATCCATTCATGCCGCTCTCCATAAAAAGGGCCCAAAGAATCGCTAATTTTCAGTGATCCAAACACCATGGATTACCAAGGTAAGAAATTCAAAACCCTGTTTGTCTTGCTAGCGCATTAAGGCAGAATATGTCTAGATGCTTGGGAAGCTACAACCTCTTGACATTCCCCAAACGAAGTGGGAATTTATCAGCATGTACTTTGTTGTTGGGTTACCTTTAGTTCAAGGAGGATAAAATTCAATTATGGTTATAGTAGACATGCTCACCAAGGTTACACACCTCACTCTAGTCAAGACAAACTACAAAGCTTCATATATTTCTAAATTATTCATCAAGGAGATATTCACACTCCATGGGTTTCCTAGAAGGATCGTTAGTAACCGCAACTCCCTCTTCACATCTTACTTCTGGAGAGGGATATTTGAGGCCATTGGGACTCAACTCTATTTCAGTACATCCTATCACCCTCAAATTGATGGCCAAATGGAGAGGGTCAACCAAGTAATTGAAGATATTCTTAGAGCATATTGATATCGTGAACCCAAAAAATGGATCCAATATCTACCATTAGTAGAGTTTGCCTATAATGTTTCCTACCAACGAAAAATTCAAATGACACCTTTTCAAGCATTGTATGGGCACGATTTCCGTACTCCATTGAAAATTTCAAATCCTACCTTAAGGGTAGAAGCTTCCAAGAAAATGCTTGAGGAAGTGGATGAGTAGGTCAAGGCCATCAGACAAGACATTAGAGCTGCCAAGGATAGGTAGAAAGCCTATGCAAATCTAAATAGACAAGAGCAACTCTTCAAGGAAGGAGACATTGTTTTTATTCGTGTACAATCCAAGAAGATTTCCTTATCATGTGGAGAATTTAAGAACCTAAGTCCAAGGTATTGTAGATCGCACAAGATCCTCAAGTGCCTAGGGCCCAATGCCTACAAAATCCAACTTCCCGAGAATGTAAAGGTTCACGATGTATTTCATGTTAGTCTACTAAAGAAATATGTATCCAATCTTGGCCATGTACTCAATGATCAACAAGTTGTAATGCCAAGCCAAGGAGTCCTTGAGCTTTGGCCATATAGAATCCTAGACATTCTAAAAAACAGATTGAGGAGTAGAACTCTCAAAGAGTATCTCATCCAGTGGAAGGACTATCTAGAAGAAGATGCAACATGGATCAATGAGAGTACTCTGAACCAAAAATACCCCCAATTCCTTTCGAGATGGGGACATCTCGATTCCTTAAGGAGGGAAGGATGTAATATTCCTGAGACCATAAGACCCCCCCTTTTTATTTTTATCAAATTAAAATGAATTTTGTTTACATCCCCCCCGTTGACGCTGCCAATTGGCAGAGGGAGGGGGAGCTTGCAGTGATGAAGGTAAAGAAAAGAATGATGACGGTAGGAAAAGGACACGATGATGACGACATGACTAAAGTTGTGACTGATCGACAAGAAATTGATGTGATCAATGATGGGGGGGAGGGGCGCACGTGTGCCACCTCCAACCCCCCCACTATCTCTCTTTCTCCCCCAGAAGTCACTGAATGCATGGCGGGGGGGAACCATTTTGGCCACGTGGGTGGAGGTAAAAGGGAGGGGGCCACGTGTCACCCCCTCCCCTCCTTAAGCAAGGGACACACTAATTTCTTCTCCCCCTTGCCAATTTGCAAAAGGGTGAGAGAGAGAGAGAGAGAGAGAGAGAGAGAGAGAGAGAGAGAGAGAGAGAGAGAGAGAGAGAGAGAGAGAGAGAGAGAGAGAGAGAGAGAGAGAGAGAGAAGAGCCTCACATTAGGGCCAAAAACGCTTCAAAAATGGCACTTGTAAGAAAGTGATTAAGTTGCTAATTAGTTGAGGTTTAGGAAGAATAAAACCTCTAAATTTGGTTGTCTAGATATAATTAATGAGAGAATATTTGGCTCATTGAAGAGGCCGGCCATTAATTGCCCTCATCTTTTAATCCAGGTCAGGGGTCACCTTTTCGGCCGTTTATTGTCTTGGAACTCGAGAGATTTTGTATTTTCGAAATTTTCGTACGAACTTCGCATTTGTTTGCTCCCGCGTTTTCTTTCTATACACTATTCTCTTTTACCATTCCTTTTGTTGCACTTGCTTCCTACCACTGTGAGATTCTTGCTCAGTTCATTTGCTAGAATGTCTAGCAATACTACTTCAAATAACACAGGCGCAAGCACACGTATATACAAGCTATCTATTCAGCTAGATCCGACTTACACATCTTGGAGAAGTATACATCATCGAGTATTGATAGATGAGATTGAAGCCAACAGGTTGCGAACACAAGGAATGAAGCATATAGATTTGTGGGTGGATGGAAATATCTATCCCAGGGATCCTTCTACAGTAAACCACCTCCTTTTTTGAATGTCCATGACTATATAAGATATGCTGGAGAAGGTTACAATGGAATGCTTGGCTACTGTATGAGGTTATACTCTGCATCTTACACATATATAGCTCAAGTGCACGAAATGAAAAAAGCACTAGAAACTACACAAACAAATATTTTAGAGTTGACAAGTCAGATTGATATTTTGAAAAATGTTAACAACTCATTGCAGGATAAGCTAACACGCTTGAGAGAAACTCCAGTAGGATTTAGAGAGAGGAAGAGACCATTAAAAAATATAACCAGCTTGTGTGAGAGAGCAAAGAAAAGGAGACTAAATCTTACAAAGAAATATGTCTCTAACATACTAGGCATAAATATCCGAGAGAATGAGGAAAGAATCAAACTTTTGAAGGAAACCATGAATAAGAAAGACATTTTGAGGATTCTTAAGTCACCAGAAAATGTGGATTTGAGAGGTCCAACTCTGAGAGAGTTAGTGAAGGATTTAAAAGGCACAGTGAAAGCAAATGAAATCTCTCTAGACATGTGATACTGTGGGTATAAGTCGAAAAGGTTATCGTGCTATCTCTGGATTATGGTTTAAAAATCTTAAACGCAATAGGGTAACTACATTTGGATTTCCCCGAGCCCTTGTAGTTTCGACTGCAAGAATTTCCATGAATCGCAAGATTCCACATGTTTTTGGACGTTACATTCACATCGAAAGGTCTATGTCCTATGAAAAACAAAAAAAACAGGTAATTTTTTATTATAATGAGTTTAACAATATATGGGTTGATCTAAAAAAGGTGCAAATTGCAATGGTTCACATGTATAAAATCACAGTAGAAGAAAGTTATGGTGTTCTAAAGTTTGCCTTGAAGTTGGATAAAGCACAGATTCAAAAGGGATAGAAGATGGAAAGAATTAGCATTTGCCTCATGAACATGCCATTGGACCATGGCAATGGCGAGGGCAAAGCTCCATTGCATAAGATCCAATTCGAGATGGAGATTTGGTGGATTGGTGCAGCCCAGGTACCAATTGAAAATCATCAAACGTTGAAATGGTTGTTCAACCATACAGGTATTCCAAATATCATTAAGTCTCAAAGTGAAGGCGAAATGTTGGTAGTTGATGGGGTTGGTAAATTTAATGTGGAATGGCATATGAGTGCTGATTTGAAAACTATCAAATGTATGCTTGGAATATGTAATGGTGCAAATGCAAAATATCCTTACATTTATTGCATGGAAAGTATTGGATCCAAAGATTGGAGTAGTTTGCGACTAGTAAGAAGAGCCCCAAATAGAGACTCTATAGATTTGAGTAAATTTAAAAACATAGAAGACATCTGGGATCCCATTCTTTCCATCTCTCTTAAGAATGTTCATATTTGTACTTTGCATGCAGAGATTAGAATAATCGATAAGCTTCTCAGGTTGCATCTTGACTACGCATATTCCATTAAGCCATTATCTTTATCAAATGAGTGTATTGATAAATGCGAGGCATTGCTATCGAAAATGGGATTTTATGGGGGCCAAGTTCACTTGAGAAAGGATCCAATACTTTCAAGAAAAACAAGAGATATCTTGGCCGATGTCTCTATGGGAGGCTCAAAAGCTAGACGATTCTTAGGAAACCATTCAGGAAGGCAGGTGAATGCAGCTTGGGAGTGTTGGAGAGAGTTATGTGAGATCACAACAAATGTTGCAAGCACGCCGAGGCTTGCGTTTCTTAGAATGGAGGTCTGGATACACCTTGATGTTTTTCTGAAACTCCTCAGGCAGCATAAGACAACATATACATATGCGGAAGAGTTCAAAAGATCAATCACAAAGCTTGTTCAGGCGATAAAAGAGGCATGGGGAGAAAAAGATATCACTTTTTATCTGGTAAAGTAATAATTATTTAATATGGGCTTATTTTGATAGGTTTTTCAATTGGTATAAAATTTGTGTTACTTTGTATTGCAGCATATTCTTCATATTCATGGACCTTTCTTTGTGGAGGAGCATGGCCCCTTAGCAACTTATAGCAACCAAGGCATGGAAAAATCCCACTATCAAGCACGCACAAGTTATTTTCGAAGCACAAGGCATGGGGGAGGAGTTACAAAAAGCAATGCTTTGGAGGAGCTATTCAACTGGTTTTTTCGACGACAACTTCAAAGAATGCAAATAAAAGACGACAATGACACATGAGCAATCGCACTTTTATATATAAGAAAGAATATATACAAAGCTAGTTTTCCAAAACTCTCACATTCTCTTCCTCCTCAGGAATCTTTCCTCTATATCGTAGAAATTTTTTTCTCTTGTAGCCAGCTATAGATTTTACATCAGTTCGGTCTGCAGCTAAGGCGTAGGATGAAAACGCCAAAAAGTATCCTGCTCTAGAAGCAGAGTAACCTGGACCGTAGCCAAAAATCCTAATTGCTGCAGTCTTTTCCAAAAACATTACTTTGTGGGCATTATATTGTAATCCTGAGAAACCTAGAAGCCTTGTAATAGCTTTAATACAAAGTATCGGCCATGCTGCATCCTCTGAGAAACTACTATGAAGTACAAAAAAGGAATCGGGGTCAATCCTAGCCAAGTAGTGGCCGAGTGCAATGTCTTTGGTGGTGTTACTAGCAGCTCTCGATCCTTTGCCACGCCCCAAGAAGTTATCTGTATCAGCAATCTCCAACTGCAAATAAAACCCATACTGAATGAGCATGAAATGTAAACCTACCAATGTGTAAACGCAAATTCAAAATTATCTTACCACTTGATTTTCATCGTACTCCAATTTAAATGGATTCCATAAATTAATTGATGATGCTGTCTCATTGGTGTTAATCAATTTTTTAACATATTCAGGCTCCTCTCTTCCAAAATTGGAAATCCTGAGTTCGCTTTGAATGCGATCGAAGTCCTCATCAGTAATACTCAACTCTTTCTCAGCTTCTTTGGCCTTCTCAAAACAAAGAGAGAGGGCCTCACCAGCATCAATAAACTTATCATCTAGATTTTCTTTATCAAGTTTCAGAATCTCTTCCTTTGATTCATTTTCTGTGTCAATTATCCCATTTGCAGCATCAGAAGCCTCTGCAATAATTGCAAGACAATAATCTTCCCTGAGATTAAAAAGTTTTTGAATATCTGACAGTAAAATGTACTCCTTGTCCTTAAAAGGTATACATGGTAGGGAAGGAACAAAATGGTGAGAACTCTCATCAGGTTGAGGGTTTGTATCTCCTTGGCTCTCCTCAATGATAGTCTCAGCTTTGAAGTGAGAAACATCCAAATTCTCAGCAATAGAAGCCTCAAAATCTGTATCGACAACCTCCTCTGTTTCCTTTTCATCTACCAGATCATCTAACATGCAAAAGCTGGCAGACTTTGCTCCTTCCAACTGTTGCTCCTCAGCTTTCACAGGGTATTTGACAAGGCTGAAAACAATAAAAGCAGCAGATTTTCTCATCATCTTGCAGTTTTTGGAATGAGTGCAGTAAAATATGTCTCTTGAATAAAACCTCTCCAGAGAGTGGGCCCTGCACTTTTTAGTAAATACTGACTTCTCATTTCCTGTTGACCCAATGGGAACATGGACATATTCAATTGTGCCAACTTCAACAGAAGGACCTGCAAGATTTTCAAACTCCAAAAAGTCCTCCACAATATATTTTTCACAAGATTTCAGAACTTTGTCAAGTTCCCAATCAGGATTAAACACATTTTTCACAACTCCATAGAATGAGAGATCCATTCCATTCTGAAGCATAAAATCAAGTAGCCTCTCTGATGGAGTGATATCAGTGAGCTCTGATACTCCTTGACCTCTCACTACTGACGTTCGCTTCCCTGGAGATGTACTTGGCCTTCTCACACTGGTGGCAGAGGATGGAGAGGAAAAAGAATCACATGTTGATGCCCTTGAGCCTTTTGAAAGCCTTCTTCTTTTACCAGTTCCTGGAGAAACCTTGGATCCTAGGAATTCTATGGTTTCAGACATATTTACAACTTCTGCTGATACGGCGCGATAAGAGAGAAACGAATCAGACGGATAGGCCCCCTCGTGCCGTATCGGTGATTCCAGTAAGAAGCGCGAACGCCACAATGGTGGTCACACGAGCTTGGGCAGAATGAGCTTGAGAGGAGAGCTGAAAGAAGACTCTGCAGAACCTCCAAAACGATGCGAAGAGAGAAAAGCGAAGAAGGCAAACAGTCGCCCTCGCGCCGTATTAGCAATACAAACAGAGCTCCCGAAAAACCAAAAAAAAACGTACGGATAAGGAACACACCCTTATGTAGGCGCGAAATTATGCCACCTGGCAGTATCCGTTGGTTTCCGACACGTGGCAGTAGCCGTTGGCCAACACGTGGCCAATAACCACGTGGCAAAGAAGTGGACCGGTCGTTACTTGACACGTAGCACACGGATCATAAATGCAGATACATGGCACAATCAGCGTCGGACACGTGTCCGACACGTATCATGATTGACGTGGGTATATAAGTGGTGATTTTTCCTACGTGTACACTTTTCATTTCTCGAGCTCTTCCCGGCTTGCTTACCGATACGGTGCGATACAAGACTTGCTTCTTCTCCGTTTCTTAACTCTCGCGTTGTATCGGTGGTCTTTCGGCTCGGTTCTTTATTCGCTAGTAAAAAAGAGGTGTGCCGATATGGAGCGAGGGCGTCCGAACACTGTTCTCGTTTCCTCCATATCGCGCCGTATCAGCAGTTTGGTCTCACCAATACGGACCAAGTCTATTGACATTCCGCTTTTGTCATTGCCAATACGAAGCGAGGGCGTCCATATGCTGTGTTCGTTTGCTCCATATCGCACCGTATCAGCATTTCGGTCTCACCCTTGTGGCATTGCCAATACGGAGCGAGGGCGTCCATACGCAGTCTTAGTTTCCTCCATATCGCGCCGTATCGGCATTCTGGTGTCCAATACGGAGTGAGGGTGTTGTTCCATTGTGCTCATTTTGTTCATATCGCGCCGTATCGGAATTGCTCATTTCGTCCCTTTTCGCACCAATTAGCCTGTTTGATTTAGTATTTCTGGAATTGTCCTTCTGGTTGTTATTTTTGCATTTCTGGATGGCAAGGACAAAGCAAACTGCAAGAAGAGTGTATCTAGATGGGAAGGACAGTGGGGGTAAAAGAAAGTTAAAATTTGATGAATCTAAGGAGGAGCCCTCTTCCAAGTCTACTAAAGCTGGTCCATCACAGGCCCCAGAGCATTTTACAACAGAAATCCCCCCTACACCTGGTGTTGGCCTTACATCTTCTATAAATGTTTCTTCTCCTGAAGTTGAGGAAGCAAAGGGTGATTCTTGCCCTGTGAAAGACTCATTACCTACAATGGCACCTGAGGCTACATCTGCTGAAGCCACTGAACCTCCCAAGCCACAAAAGAGAAAGAGGAAGTCCAGGTTCTTCTATATGCAGAGATGTTTCAGTGAGATAAGGAAAGCCTAGAGAGCTACACAGCATGTCATTCCAAAAGCTGCTTTTATAAGGGTTGTTAAAGAGATCTCTGATAGATTGTCTCAAGTGGCAATTGTCTCTGGTCTAAATAAGAAGTGGCAACTCTCAGCCATTCTTGCCCTGCAAGAGGCCGCATAAGATTTTGTTATTGATTTCATGAACGACACTTACATTGCTGCCACCCATGCTCATAGGATCACCCTTATGAATAAAGATTTCAGCATCATCAGCAGAGTCAGGTATAGGTTTGACAAAGTGCTGAGGCCCTTGCCTTCCAATGATCAAAAAGCCTTTGAAATCCTTAACATTCCCCCAAAATTTTCCAGGGTAGAGAAAAAGCTAAATGTTGAGGATGTTACTCACCTTTACCCTACAAGGGGTGCCACCCAGCAGGAGGCTTTCTTGAGTGAAAAAAATCAGGAGGTGCTTGAAACTGAAGACGATGTTTACAAGAGGAAAGCCGCATTACTTGCTCCCGTCAACAGCGAGAGGATGGGCAAAGTGTATGGGCAGATTCTTGTGAATGTCTCTGTGGAACCTAAGGAGGAATATCTTAGTATATCTCCCGAGGACAAGCCCATGTTGGAAAAAAGGGATGTCCAACTATCTGACTCCGTGGTTTTTTTGTTGCATAAGGTAAGGTTTTTTTTTTTTTTTTGCGTAAGTTAAGTCTTTTTGGTTCAAGTATATTTTGGATGAAATTTGTATTGAATAGCTTTTGCTATTGTCTGCAGGGCATTGGTCTCCTCGCTCACTCTCGATATCCAAAGAACCATATACATTGTTGATCCACTTCTCTCTGTGGAACTTTTTGCAAAATCTGGTTCTAATATTTCACCATTTTTTCGTAGCTTCGATAGTGTGACAAATTACCACATCTTTTTCCCTTATGTAGAAAGGTATTTTTCTTTTTCTGTAGATGAAAATTTATATTCATTTGCTTTCACCCTTCTACTCACCTCTTTTATGAATTTGCAGAGGGCATTGGAGTCTCATCTACATTAATTGTCTTTCAAGGGAAATTATCTTTATGAATTCTCTCAGCGGTGTTCATGGTCAAGCACGAATGTATGTTGAAAGAAAATTACTTACTTTGATTTTATTTATAAAGAATATTTTGAACTTACAAAGCTTCCTTTTGCAATGCTGGTAGACTCGTTTCTACATTTTTGGATACAACATACGAGGATCTTGCTGATCCTCAAAGGCCCTATACTTTTCTTCTACAAGAAGTTCCATTGCAAAGCGATGCGCATTCTTGTGGATGGAGAGTAATCTCAAACATTTGCACAACAGTGGATTCAAAGTTGTTACAAATAGAAGGAGTGAATGTAAGTTAATTTCATTTGATGTTTGTGCAACCCTTATCATGATTTCTTTTCACTGACTTATAACATTTATTCTTACAGTGTAAGGACTATCCCGAATCATATGTTTGGTGGATAAGGGAGAGATGCATCGAGCTGATTCTGGACAAGGCAATCACACCGTATGATCCTGACTCCCCTCTTCCTCCCAAAACTTCAATGGCCAAGGGCACAAGCAAGGGAAAGGTCAAGGGAAAGGGTAAGGACAATGGCAATGGTAAAGGCAAGGGCAAAGGCAATGGGACCACTGCTGTAGAGTCTAAGAAAAAAGGAATGCCAATGCTCTCTCCTCTTAAATTTGATCCATCCCCTCTTAAGCCCCAAGAAAAGAGACTACCTGTAAAGGTGAAATTTTTTCAACAATCAAAGAAAGGCCCTGTGAGAAAAAATATCTTTGAAGAAATCGATAAAGAATGAAAATAGCAAACATAAGCATACACGAGCCTTATTATTTTGGCTTTGTACATTTTTATGCAATTTTTGTACCTCATTGTGTAATGAAAATTTTCACTTGTAAATTGAATGTAATGTACATTTTATTTATACACATTCGAAATGCAACTTGCTTCCTTATGAGTTCCCATTAAAAAATATCTTAAGGACAGACTATTAAGATAAATTCCTGCCAAGTTTTTCATTCTCAAGGCTCAAAACTCACAATTGTGGGAGACAAACAACTCGTACAAAAGAAAGAGCGCTCGGCTCTTTTACCAATTGTTACACCATTCACTTTGAACTTATATCTAGGGGATGTATTGTCTAGCAATTCCAAGGTATCCCTCACATCTTTCAGACTCCAATTGGAAGTAACATTCACCTTCTTTACTTCTTCATGCGGCAAAACGTGCACCGCAAGTTTATATGGTGTGTAATCTGTATCGGAATCCAAGGGAACCCAAGTACCCAATCTTAGTTTGTATCTCCTGTAATCAAAGCCCAAAGCAAGAGTTTGGCGAGGGATACTGTAAGCCAAAGCCAAGGATTGAGGGCATGCACTGCACCTCAAGATATCACCCTTATGATCGCACTCTCTAGATTTCCAATGCGTCCCTATAGTGTTGTCCAAATCCTCTTCCGAAAAGTTTCTACTTAGCCAGGATACCTTCATTCTTTGTAAATTTGCTGTTTTGAAGCAAGCCACGAAGATATGGAGGGGTACAAACCATGATAAACGTATTCTTCTTGAGATCCTTCCAGCTGTCATGGACTTTTTAATATCCTGAGATATTTTGAATTTGAAACTCTGCACCGTTACCTTGTCAGGAATCTCCCAGTTTAGAGATGAAAGACTTGGCAATGGCAAATCTTCGATATTCCCATACCTATCAGCTTTAGAGGGAACCACATACTGTTCATAATATATAAAAACCTTGCATTCACTATAAAAAGACACAGTTTGATCGGCATAAATAATGTCTGCCAATACCTTATGAATGGCATGGAAAGTCCCACTTAGGCTTTCCACAGGTTGCCATTCAATACTTGTTGACGGAAAGATATCTACAATGACGAACCGTTTGTTAGAACTTGCATAAATGGAAAAGAATTATATACGTTATTCAACTTATAACTTACAATGTGTTTGTTGGGGAACACGTTTGTTTGGAGGCAAGTGCATATCATTGGCCATGTAAACATGTTACACCTTGACAAACCAGCCTTCGGGCATAATTTTGAAGGCAATGATACGCCCCTTCCAGTGATGTTTTATATCTTCTCGTTTTCTTCTTTTCACCTTATGAGAGCCCTTGCAAGAAGGCAGCATGGTAACCCAATCGTTTACAGCAAAGGTTTTGGGCTCAAAATTTCCATCTATTCCCTGGCTATAGACTGTGCAAGAGTGTATTAAATGAGAAGGGCGCCTGGAGGAAGCCATGAAAAGAAAGAAAGCGCAGAGAAAGAAGCTCAAAGAGGGGTGAATGAACTAAAAATTAGCGCCAAGAACCCAAATGAGTATGTATTGGGCGCCAAAAACAATATTGAAAGATCTCCCGACTTTCAAAAAACTCATTATTAATTTCATCACATCTCTGTCACGTATTTTGTCAGATTTGTAAGTAAATAACGTCTTTGGGACTCCAAAACATGTCAGACTTTAGGGGTTTTGAGAGAATCACGAAATGGACTCCACTATCTCTAAAAAAGAGGAGACAAGAATACCATATTCTTGCACACGTGGCGAACTCTCTTTGGCCCTTTCCTTAATCCCGTGATTAACAAAAGTGCATTTTTTGAAGCGTTGTTGGCCCTAATGATGAAAATTCGTCTCTTGGAAGGAGTTTCAAGTACCCTCTCTCCCCATCGCTATTTCCAAGATCTCCCCATCAATTGACCTCTAATTGGCAAAAGGTTGCGGAAGTCAAGGAAAAACGTAGGGCACAAAGGAGTGCTTTGAGAGAAGAGAAGGGCCACATTCCAAGCTTCGAAATGGCCCCGAAGTGTAAACTCTCCCAAAGTAACCGAAAAAGCCCCAACCACGGAAAGAGGATTGGGAAAAGATGTTAGCACTAACACGAATGGGTTATTGGTTATAAACGCTAATTTGACACTCCAAAACTAGGTATTATTATTGTGTCTAGCCCTATGAACAGAACAATAAAGCACAATCATCATAGAAAGAAATCATACTTTTGCATCACATAATTTGCATAACTAGAAAGGTATTTGTAAAGGCTTGAATCAAGTTCATGATGATCATGTTTTGCCATGAATCGATTAAGCATCTATGGGTTGTTGCAATACTAAGTTGATTATTAGGCATGAAATTTTGCAAGTGCATCTTAGGTTACCAATATATAAATATGCAAGACTGTGTAAGACGATGACATCCTATAAACCATTGGAGAGGTTTGGCTTGTATTTACATTAGGCATGATGAATTCATGTATCTCACACAAAGAAAGATACAAGTCACAATTTATGATTTGCATAAGTTCATTGAAATGAATTTCCAAGAATAGAAGTTTCGCATTGCATTATCAATTCACGAAAGACTTGCATCTAGATTTGCGGGGCATCATGGATAGTTTCAATTGCACTACATGATAGAGATTCACCTTAAAAGGTAGATTTAAGATGTGTATGCAAATTGTTAAGCTTAATTGCAAGAGGCAGTTCGATAAGTGAAACCCTAGATGATAAGAAAGGCTAGGGTTTAATTGTAAATGAGTCAAAATATTGCTACGATATTCATAGGTTGACTTAGAGTCAAGTAAACACACTCATTGGTCTCCATCCTAGCAACTAACCACACTTAGTCCAATAATACTCTTAGAGGTATCATTTTAAGCCATGATACAACTCAATGTCAACACAATGAAACTTGAATGTTGTATTTGTATGTAAGAAAGAACGACCATTCGCCACATGACATTTGATGCTCACAACTACTCAAGGATTGCAAAGGGCTTAGTTTACTCTTGGCTTGCAGGAGGAATGAACAAAAGTTTATGTTACGAAATCTTAAGGGAGTGAAGCCCTAGGGTAAACTTAGAAACCCCGATAAGGTTCTAAGTAGAAAAATGGTTATCAAATGACTAATTGAAATCCTAGATTGAATCATCTAAGATATGTGATCTCAAGACAAGAACCCTGGTAAAAAGGTTAGCAAATTAAGGCAATTACCACCCGGTAACTATTGGATATAAATCCAATGGCGTAATTGCGGGCTCATATTTACATAAGAATGAGGGTCAGAACGGCCACCCCTAGCTGGCCGCCAACCCTATCCAAGGGGGTTCTAAATAACTGTGATGGGAACATGGACCAAACCCGCCCCACGAGAGGTTTCTCTATGGATTAGTTTAAACATAGGAGGACACTCGGATGCCAAGGGTCCAACCATATTAATTAAGACCTTATCGCAACTTGTCTATATTGCATTGTTGCAAGTAAGTTAGAAGGCATGAGAGGTCTTTTCTCTAGCGCTTCAATCAATCTTTTTACAACTTTGTATCAAAAAAGCAATAAAATTAGAGTAATTACAAAAGAAATATCAAAATATTTAGAGTCCCTACAATAAAAAGATCAACATATCAAGGAGACCCTAGATTATATAACTTAACTTTTCATTTCTATACCTTTCTTTTATAGAATTGATGAGGAAACATTGCCTTTCCACATAGTCTATAAAATATTTCAATAATCTAGCAAAATAAGATCTCATAAAATCTAACAAAATATCAATTACTTACTTTTCATTCTATGGCATTAGAAGAACCTCCAAAGTGTCAAAGTCAATTGAATTGAACCAATGGTCAAATGGAGTTGCATCAAGCTCACTCCTCATATAGTATGAGATAGATGGATCAAGAACCTCAATTTTTTTATTGTATGTCAAGGGGGAGCTCATGAATTACACATCTAGCAAAGGAATGGAGATAGTAAGCATCAACATGAAAGGCAAACATCCCCAACTTTGAGATCCAGCTCCAGGCCAAAAAAATGCATGCACTACTCTCTAGCCATAGGTACAACTCAATAATGAGCTGAATCAACATGCCTATGCTATTTGAGAGCATTGCAGCAAGATCCTTTAACAAAGGGAACCTAAATGGCTTCATGCGAAAGACCATTGAGTCTTCATCAAAAGTGTTGCCAACAGGAGGGAGACAAGCAGGAGGAGAGTCCCCTGCCACCAAGGCAAAAAGAAAAGTGTCATCCTCAAAGGCCTCCACCATCGGCTTCGGTGGGGTATTGACAGTCATAAATAAGGGAAGCACTAGGGGAAGGACAGGGTGAAGAAAAAGGAGTTGGAGAAATACCAGAGAGGTCACCTCGTCACCATGAACAACAACCACACTCTAATGAAAGGACAGTGAGTGAGGATGAGAAATAAGAATGAGAAATGCAAAGTAGCCAGCAAAAACCCAAAAAAACAAAGTAGAAGGACTCAACAAGAGAAGATCAAGGAGGAAAGCATGAAAAAAGAAAAAATAGACTTACAAAAATCCGAAAGAAATTCTAAGAAGGAAGGGGAAGAGAGGAAGAAAAAAGAGAAGGAGGAGTTGAAAAGGAAGGAAGATGAACACATGGTTGTGGCAACACGCTTATCTATAGAGCAGCTATGCAAGCAAGATAGGTTGGTTGCCATGAGCCCATCTAGAGATGAGGCTCGAGCTCAACCACACAAACACCAAAAATCACGCCAACCGCAATGAAGAAAGGCAAGGGCATTACCCTCATAGTACCTTCCCACAATCATATCCACACTGAGCTCCATGGCCAAAGTGGACGCTACTAACCTCATGTCTTGGGTATAGTACTTTGTTAATAAGGAAATGTCCCAAGGAATGGGGATGGTACCCCCATAATAGGAACTAAAAGACCAGTGATAGAGCAGACAACGAATCTAGGCAGGATCCTAAGAAGCAAAAGAGGGAAGCCTCTACAACCTCCATGCCCACAACAGAGCTGCCACCTAGAGGTTATGATGAATACATCAAGGAGCTCTTCTCACAACTAGAGAAGGCAACAAAAGATAAGAGGATGGTAATGGTGGCTAAACTAGAGGCAAAAAAAGAGGCCATGACTGCATCACAATCATAGAAAACTTGTCAAGTGGCCATGTGCCAAAAGGAGATAAGTGAGCTAAAGGAGCAGCTATGAGCCAAGGATGAAGCGGGAACTGAGTGGCAGGCAAGGTTGAATGAAGAGACTCAAGCCCTAATAAGCCTACAATGCCATAATGATGAGATCATGAGCTCTATGAAGACCTACAAGGGGATATGGAAAAGGTCCATAAAACCATTGAAGAGTTAGAGGTGGTGAGGGAAGAAAGGGCACATGGATACTAAGAGGACATTGAGAAATTGAAGCAAGAGAGGCAACCTGGAAGCAGGAGGGGCAACACATGCTAAAAAGAGAAATCAAACATTACAAGAAAAGGTTGATGATATTGGCTCAAAGGCAAGGAGAAAGTTTTGAGGAAATGGACAGGAGAGTAGAGGATTGGGCAAACCATAGTGAGAGAAAAGTCAAAGCTTTGGCATGATGTCTAGCTTAGGTGGAAAAGGACAAAGTGCTATTGAGAGTAGAGTAGAGGCTGCCCAAGTGAATTTTGAAGCCCAACAATGCACCTTCTTGAGCACACTATTGGATATCACTCAAAGGGAGAAAGGGGAGGCCGCTGACTCCATAAAGAGAAAGATAGGGATTGCACGCAGAGCCCTAAGAGTAGACCTGTAGATGCCAGTGCAACCCATGGGTGTCATCCTTGGCCTTGAGGAGCAACGAAGCTATCTACTACAAGCAGGCTTGACCCCACAAGAAGTTGATGCACTAGGGTTTGCTAAGGGGGCACAACAAGAAGACCATCAAGGAGAAGGGGCTAGCACAAGTTTTGACATGGGACCTCACGAAGAAGAACTCATCCCATAGCCTCTTTCCCCACACCCAAAACAACAACAACACAACAGGTAGACACCTCTGCTGAAATAAAATTAGAGCTTAAAAGAAAGAGCCAACAAATAGTGGAGCAAGCAAGGTGCAGATTGAATGTCAAGCCAGCAGTGGTTCCGACCATGCCCATCCCACCAAGCCAGGATGATGGCCCAGCAAGCTTCAATGCCCAAACTGTGATCTAGGAGCAACAAGATACCGCAAGAAGGCCCTTCGACCTTAATTTTTTATTCCCCACCAGCTTGCGTAGAGTACTACCAATCAAGGTGGTGGAAGAGGTAATTAACGTGAGAAGCTGGCTACTAGGAGATAAATGGACCTTAGAGAGAGAGAAAATCCCACCCTATGGGGGATCGAGGACACAGATTTTTGGCAGGATTAAAATTTTTAAGTGCCTAGGACTGTGAAGGGCTATGAGTGCCAACCCACATGGAGGGGGTGCATTTTTTACGTGAACATGGACGCCTAGATGGCTTTTTGTAACACCCTACCCTCCTTCGAGCAAAATAATCCAACCTTCATGCCATATCCAAGAAGGGTAGGAGTGGATTTTAACCCAAGCATCCACAGTTGGTATGACTTTCCATGGATCTATAATGTCAATGCTACTAAGCGTGAAAAGGCCCTCATTTTTGCGCCAGAGGACCTATATGATTCCATAGTCTGCTTCATTGAAAAATTATCCTCATGTCTTGATCCCACCTTCATCACTGCCTATAATTATCTTAGACTACATAGGGTACTACTTAGACAAGATCCCGTGCCACAAGAGCATCGCCTTCCACACCTCTTTTTTTATCCCAATGGAATAGATAGCTACGCCATGGCAAGATTGATAATGCAAGTAGCTCTACTTCATTTTTCTTAGCCCTCCTGGAAGATATGAATGATAGTTGCTTCACACACTCCAATCATCCATTTCTTTCCAAAACCACTCTCCAAGTGTGCCTGAACCTTAGAGGGTACCTACAGAGCTGGCAATTCCTTAGTAAATCTCATAAGCCTCCAACTCCACCCTCTCTCGACATGGATGACGAAGATTAGCTCTCGTCATGACTATGTAATTTTCACCCAAAAAAAAGAAAAAAAAGCACATGAAGGTCACAGTCACTCCACCTAGGGGTTCTCAAGCTAAGCGCGTTCGGTGGCTTTGGTCATCGACCGGCTCCGTTCCTAATCCCCTAGCCCATTTTGATTCCCCACTTTGTGCTTAGGGCACCTCAAGGACAAGACTTTCAGACTTGCTTCCCTAAGCCATGCACTGCACCTCCAATGATGCACAAACTAGGTCCTCAAGTGTGGGATGCCACCCAAGTTTGCCTGTGGTTTTCGGTGACCCAACTCCCAATTCCACTAGTACGAGCATTATGCACCACATGGTAAGGTAGACACCCCCAGGTAGTACACCTTCTTTTCTTTTCAGGTAAAAACAAATGCTGCAACCCACCAACTTCGGAGGCCTCATCATCCATGTAATACATTCTTGGCCCCACCACCTCAACCAATTAATCAATCTCTCCCTAAGACCAATCTCGATGAGGCCCCATCAGCCTTGACTTACATGAACTCCCTTTTCAATCAAGGAATCTTCATCAGCTCACTCCTCAAGTGTCAAGGAACTGGCACCCATCTAGGAGGGGTGTAATCTTATATGACATGTCACCATGCAACCGAAACAAAGCAGAGGCAGACCCAGGAAGCCCCAGTCAAAAAGCAAATGAAGAATCTCATTTGGAATAGTGTAGGAGATGGCAACCTCAGAAAACAACGTGGGGGATATCCAACTACTTTGGCGAGGTCCTCTCAAGGATGAGGGAGGTCCACTCAAGGATGAAGGATGCGCTCTCCAGGATGAAGGAAATCACCTTATATTCTAGCAAGACTCTCTCAAGGATGAGGGAGCACCTCCCAAGGCTCTCGCAAGGAAAGCACAAGGTGCAATGTAATTCATTTTATAAAAAGTGATGGATTTTCTCATGTGCAAGTGGGAAAGTCTGCATGGGCATAGGTGAAGGGGTAATGCAAACTTGAAGGGAATAAGGAAGAGCCATGTTAAGCTCGTGTTGTAACAGCTTGAGAAGGTGCATGGAGGTATATGTCCACAACACTATTATCAATTTCAAAAATGAAGCCATCCATTCGTCATGCTCCAAGAAGAATCCTCCCAACTTTATCTTCAATTTCAAAGGACAGATCCCCCTACCATCAGCATCACCAAAGGACCAGCTCCAACACCATATCCAATTTCAAGGGCCAATCCACCCAACACCATCCCCCACAAGGGCTTGTATACAAACTCAAAAAATCCATCTAGCTACACCCATCCCACCTTCCAACTACTACCCATTAGTTCCATGGGACCGGCACTATGATAGAAACGGGGTAATGTTAACCTCAACACAATAAAAAATGAAAAAAGTGAAAAAGCACAAGTCGAGAGCTAAAAGGCGTGGCCTAGAAGGAAATCGAACACAACAAAAGAAGCAGGAAGGGAAACAGCCGAAAGCATAAGGGCAGCCTCAAAAGCTAAGTCAAAGGCAAAAGTGCATTTTTAAATGTAAGGTGCCCCTAAAACTTTTTGTAAAAGAGTGCCAAGCTCCCTCCTATGCAAACTGTAAAGGTAGACATGCAGTAGAAAGAAAGCTAGGAAGATAGGAGGACAATGGGAAAAAGGACCTAGGGGCCATGTAAAAAAGGGATAAGGGGATGACTGCCCAAAAGGGATTTAGGATTTTGTATATAAAGTTGAAAAGTGAATGAGGAGCTCATTATTTAGGGTGGCAAAGTGGACTCATCTTCTTCTCTACTTCTTACTTGCTTGTGTGTGCTTGAGAGAGGGAGTGTGAGAGTGTGAGGGAGTGAGTTTGTGAGGGTAAGGGATCAAGGAAAAGAAGCTCTCCATCATCTTCTCTCTTCTTCTCTTCTCTTCTCTTCTCTTGTCTCGCATGCGGCTATGGAGGATGGAGTTTGAAGGTGAAGGCTTAAGGTTGCTTGAGCTCGCATCACGAGTCATGGAGCTACCAAAGTGCTTGAGAGAGAAGGCTACTCATTTGGGTATCAAGGTAAGCTCACTAAACCCTGGTAGGATCAAAAGTGTGTCGGCTAGGTGAGAGATAGCCATAGGTGCTCGCTTGAAATGCTTGAAACAATAAGCGATCCATGGGACTTGACCGCCTCTACAAAGTCCTAGAGCTAAATGTGGGAAAATACATAACAAACAACATCAATCCCAAACAAAGTAATACCATAGAAGCTCACCTCTAGGTTTCGTCAAGGATTTATCTTCATCATTAAATCGGACTCACGTTTTCTCAAACTGCTCCCATAGAGCAACTATCCTTGCTTGCACTAGTGGTCAGAGCCTGTGTCTCCTTTGGAATGGAATGTGGCATCTTGTTAATGTTGCGAGGGGATTTTGTCCCCTCCTTGCGCTTCATCATTGGGGGCTTCACTGGGGTGGTTTTAATGGTCCTCTTCCTTGATGGAGTCCTCATAGCAACAGACAAACTGGGAGCAAAGCACCAAGAAGAGAGTTTGAGTGGCACATTAAAGAGCCCTAGGAGCTATGTTGAGAGCTTAATGGCTAGAGGGACTCGTGCTATATCTAGGATAGCGAGCTTTAGCACATCTCTTGTGTCCCATCAATTGGATAATAGCGAGACTTGTTTGTAGAATAGGATGTTTCTCAATAGTTCAAACTCAAGTCTACTCGACTAAACTCAATCCATACGTGATCATAATAACACCATACATATATGTCACAACTTGATATCATTTGAGCAAGTGATGTGCTTAAAATTCTATATAATTTTAACTTTTTTCTCCATGGATTTTTCTTCAAAATTTAAATTAATAATTAATGGAAGCACCAATTAGGCACATATAAAACTGGTCCTTTTATTGTACCACCAAACCATGCTTTCACCCACAAGGGTTAATTTTCCCTCGATTTTGATTTTCTTTTCCAATTGTGTATTTTATAAGTTGCACAACACTTTTTCTCTCCTTAATTTCTTGTAGGGCCAAAAATTGACCTCAAATCTCCCTTAATGAGATGATGGACATAGGATGAGATGATATCTATTTCTCATCTGGTTGTACTTCTATGTACACTTTGTACTTTCTCATTTTTTTCTTATTTTCTCCACACTTGAACACATTCACTTTTAAGTGGGAGATTATTGGGGGCTAAAGGGTACCTCTACCTAGCCACCTACATTTACTTGTACTTACTATCTGCACACATATACACTGCAAGTGGTGGCTACTTGTTACAATCACTTTATTCTTTATTCTTTATATGGCAATAGAATGAGGGAAGGCAACTCATATATTATGATAGACTTTAGAGTTTTCACATATCGTCTTGCTCTCTCTTGCTTGAACCTCCATAGCTCTTGCTTCTCTCTTGTTTTGCTTGTGCTTCTAATCTTGCTCTACCTTTTAGCTAGAATTTTACATATGGGATTTGGCTCCTTACCCAATGGAAAACATGCATTACCATGCAAGTGGATGCACAAGTTGAAGATTACTCATGGTTACCCTAAGAAAATATATAAGATCAAATTGGTTGCTAAGGGTAAGCAGGAGAAGAGAGTTGATTTTGATGAGATTTTTTATCATGTACTCAAGATGACTATATGCTTCGTATTAGCCTTGGTTGTTTAGATGGATCTAGAATTATACCAAGTGGATGTGAAAATGGATTTTCTTCATGGGAACTTGCATAAGGATATCTATACACAGTAGTCCAAGGGATTTGAGAAAAATGGTAGAAAACACTTACTGTAGTGCAAGTTCAAAAAGAGTCTTTATGGACTTAAGCAAGCACCTAAGAAATGGTATCATTATTTTGATATCTTTATGCATTCACAAGGTTACTCCCATAGGGATATTGTTTTGTGTCTTTACACCAAGAAAGCATGTGATGGTAGCCTTATCATTTTGATGTATTATGTTGATGACATTCTTAAAAAAATATAGAGAATCTTCATAAAATAAGATCATATCTAGCAATAATGGAGAGAGAGTAGTGAGAATTCATACATTACTACTACAATTAAGGATGATTTGAGGGTGATTTAGGAGGGGAATCCTAATGGTTTATTAGCTTGAGAAAGAGGAGAAGAGAGGGGAAAGGGTTGGGATTCTAATGAATGATGTTTTATGGAATTGTTAAGTGTGGGGAAGAAAGCGTTGGTGTGTATAAAATTGGGAGGTGGTCTCCACCGCAGTTGGAAAAAGTTAGCGTCCATCATTTTGGCCATATCTCTGATTCGTAGCTCCAAAAAATTATAAAAATATACTAGCCAAAACTTCAGCTCACGCGCTACAACTTTCATGTTGAAAATTTTTTTTCGATTATACTGGAAGTATTTTTTAAAAATCTTACAAAATCATGTGCTTGATTTTTCTTCCACCAATGCTTCCAAGAAGGATCCCATTTGTTTCAATTACCATAAGGCTCCAAAGCCATGACATTATGAGCCTCACATGCCCTTTGGATGGCTCCAAATCTATTTCATGTCTTTTCTTTTCACATTACACATTTTCCCTTCACCTTCCTCCATTGATCTTTACTCTTCATCCCCCCTTAGTAGACTGGTCCATGAAATATTTCCATCCAGTGATTTCTTGGATTTCCCAAGAGGTTGTTCCCACCCTCTTCTTTATTTCAAACCTTCAAATGCACAAAAAATCAACAAAGTGTTAGACAAATATTTTTTTGTGATTTTCTCAGATCATATAGGCCCCCCAACCTGGCTAGAGGTATTTATGCCTCTAGACACTCTTTGGTATCTTGAGCTGACCCCACCTTGATGTGATAGAATTTTAAGCGCCGTCCATTTACCCTGGTCTTGTGCACTTTTCCCTCAATGTCTTGAAGTTTGTAGGAGCCATTGTTGAATTTTTTTTGTGACCCAAAATGGTCCTCCCACCGGTAGAGAAACTTGCCATCCTTTCTTTTATCAAAGCGATTGTCATATCGAAGCACTAAAGATTCCTCCTTGATGTTTTTATCTATTAGCTTCTTGTTGAACTTTTCTCTATGCTTCTCAGCTTCCTAGGAGTAGTGGTTGATGGCTTCTTCATGCTCCAATTGTAGCCTCTCTAGGTCCAGTAATCTTTGATGTAACTTCTCCTTTTGAGAGCCTATTGTGCCACCTAATACCCAAAGGCTAGCTAGTTTCACCTCAATAGGCAAAAGATCCTCTTGTCCATAAACTAGATGAAAAGGTGTGAACCCTAACATGGTTTTGAAGGAGGTTCTGTAAGCCCATAGAGCTCCACTAAGGTGCTTGTCCAAATCCCGGGGCCTTGAATGTACCTGTTTGCTGATGATTTTACAAATCATTCCATTTACCTTTTCCACCAATCCATTGCATTGAGGGTAGTAAGGGGTAGAGTGTCGTCGTTGAATATTTAGCTTTTGCATAAGTTCACCCACCACATTAGCTCTAAGCCCTGGTCCTCTATCTGATAGTATTTCAAGAGGGGTACCAAACCTACAATAAATGTGGTCAAAGATGAATTTACTCACTTCCTTAGCCGTGATTCTTCTAGTTGGCATAGCCTTGGCCCATCTAGTCATGTAATCTACCCCCATGATAATATACTCTTTTCCTGATGGAGTGTGTGGTAGAGGCCCTATGGCATCAATTCCCCACTTCTCAAAGGGTCCATAGACCTTGATTGGGGTTTGGGGTTCTACTATGAGCGATTTCTGACATTCTCCACATGTTTGACACCAATATTTGACATCTCAGTGTAGACTGGGCCAAGTAAAGATGACTTGTAGAACCTTTCTACTTGTGATATCGTGTGCAAAGTGGCCTCCACACACATCATCATGGCAAGCTTTTAAGATTTCTTCGATTTTCCATTTTGAAGGCACTTTCCTAAGCACACCATCCTTACCAAGACAATACAAACTATCATTTACCATGCGATATCTTGTATCCTTTCGAGCTAGCCACTGTCTTTCTCCCTTAGGCATGTGTTTGGGAGCTTCTCCTTACTCTAAGATGTGTAGAATATCTTCTAAGTCTTCCTTGCCTTGCTGAAGTCGGGGTTTGATAGCCACTGCTCCCACCATTGACTCATTCAGCTTTGACGATGCTAGATGGTCGGCATCCTTGTTCTGGTCTCTAGGTACATGATGTACTTGTGCCTCCCTAAATCTTCTCATAAGAGATTTGGCCTCTCTCATTTTACTAGAGAGGTTTGTATTTTTGCATGCCCATGTACCTTGCATATGCTTTACCAATAGCATGGAGTCTCCAAAACCATTCAACCTCTCGATTGAATTACTAAGACGCCAACAAAGACCATGAATTAAAGCTTGATATTATGCCTCATTATTAGAGTGGACACCTTCCAAGATGATTCCTTCACCATAGATTTTCTCTCCTAAAGGAGAGAAAACAAAAATGCCTGCGGCTGCCTTATCCTTAGTTCTCTTGTATGCACCATCAAAGTAGAGGCTATAAGCATCTACAAGAGTCTTTATGGATGGGGGTGGTGGAAGGTCCTTTCTTTTCACCCTGAGATTTTTCTCATAGCACCTATTTCTCAAAATATCAGCCAGGCATGCTCAAGTTGTTTTTTCAACCTACAATGTATAATCAAACTCTTGAAGTTGGACCACCCACTTTGCTATTTTGTTAGAGATTTCCATATGTTGTAGTGCATAGGGAAACATATCCTCCACAATGATGATCACAAACGTCTTTGGAAGAAAATATGGCCGAAATTTGGTTACTACAAACATGAGGGCCAACACTAGTTGTTCCATGGAGGTGTAAGCCTTCTCTGAGGCTTTCATGAGCGGCTGGCAAAATACACAGGCCTCATGAAGGATGTTTTTGGATCTTTTTGTAGGAGAGCAGCACCAATGGCCTCTTCTCCCATGCTAGGCTTTACAAAGAATGTTTCTTCCCAACAAGGCTGGAGAATTATAGGAAGTGACCCCAACATTTTCTTTATCTCCTTAAAATGTGCTTCACTTTGTTCACTCCATACAAGTGTTTCTTGGCATGTCAATTGCTGTAGGGAATATATGGCCTGAGAGAGTAGGTGTATAAATCTACTCAAATATCTTATCTTTTGTAAGAAGGAGACTAATTGTTTGATGGAGGTTGCGGAAGGTAGAGCTAGCAATGTTTCTACCTTTTTTGGATCTACCTCAATTCCTTCAATTGACACTACATGCCCTAGTAGTGTAACCTTGCTTTCCCCAATGTGACACCCAACCTAGCTAAGCGAGTAAATCCTTCATCAACCTTGCGTAGATGTATGTTCCTTGAGCTGTAAATACAAAAGTCGTCTATGAAAACCCTTATGGACGTACCCAAGTAAGGTTGGAAGACCATATTCATGAATCGTTGAAAGGTTGCTAGGGTGTTTGTGAGACCAAAGGGCATGACCCGAAAGGCAAAACAGCCCCATGGTGTGATGAAAGTGGTCTTCTTTTGATCCTCCTCTGCAATGCGAATTTGAAAGTAGCCAGAGTAGCTATCACACACTGTATACCACTCATGTCTCGCTACTTCATTCAAGATTTCATCCTGAAATGGGAGAGGAAAGTGGTCCCTCTTTGTTGCAACATTTAGTGGCTTGTAATCTATGCATACTCGCCACTTACCATTTTTCTTTGGCCTCACTACTACTGGGGAGACCCATTCTGAATCTCCCACTGGGTATATGAATCGAGCATTCAAGAGTCTCTTCACCTCCGTCAACAGTGCATCCTGTTGCACAACTCCTAGTCTTCTTAATCTTTGTACTACAGGTTTGCTTCCTTCTTTGAGTTGGATGTGATGCTTCACTGCAATGACATCTGTAATGTGAGTATAATTAGAAATAAACAATGATGCATGCTTCTTGAGAACATTCACATAACCCTCCCTTTCTTCATCCTTTATATCCTTGGATATCATCCTCTCTAGGCTAGCATCCCACACATCTTCTCCTTGGATTCTTGGGTTGTCTTCTGATGAGGTGGGTTCATTTAAGGTGATGCTCATAACTTCGAGAGTGCTATCGCTCTCTCCACTTGAACTCTCTTCCTCTTCTACCGATGAGGAACATCCACTTGAGCTCCACTCATCGGCAGACGTTTCTAGTTCAAGGTTCTCTTGAGGCCCACTCTTCAAGTTGTAAACCACCTTTTGATCGTGGCCACCCACCTTACGTGGCCTCAACTCCAGATCCCCTGTTGCCCAATCTTGCCTAGCTCCGATGCCCATAAGCCAAGATCTCCCTAGGATGAGGGGATATCCTTCTTCCTTTACTGGCATCACATAGACATCCACTGTTGCAGTGATTCCAAAAATAGAAACTCTCAAAGCTTTCACTACACCCACACATGTGACCGCATCATTGTTGGCCATCTTTGCCCTAAAGGTTGAGGATTCCATTACTTCTAAGCCTAATTGATTCATAAGTTTTTCTGTCATGACACAAACCTCTGCTCCACTATCGATGTATTTTTTTCGAATCTGTTGACCTTTGATTTGAGCCTCCACTAAAGGCACTATATCTTTGAGTCCATATGCCTTGATTCCACTAACCATTTCACCTTGCCTTGCCCTTGTGCTTACCATTTTTTACCATTGTTGTCATAGCTTTGGAGAGGCATGAAGTAGTTGTGGCCAAGTAATTTTTGGCCCTTGAGAGCTCACATCTACTATCAGATCATAAGGTTGTGTCCGAGAAACCAAAGGGAAGTCAGAGATATCAATTTTAGACCTAGTTCAAGTCTTTCTCTTCTTCCCTTCATCTCTAGGTGCCCGTGATGTACTTGCCTCATTGATTGCTTCCTTGCTTGCCTCAGTTTGGACACGTACCCGCTTGATAGGCATGGTCTCTACTACATCTACCTTCATCTTACCTCTCGCTATTTCTTCTTAGAGCCTTTTATCCCTAGCCACCTCCTCTATTTTTATGACATTAACATTTGGTTGAACAACAGAGGTTTCAGCTTGAACATAAGGTGGTTGTAAAATTGCAGGTCGTGACTACTCTTGCTCTTGAGTCCTAGCACGAGGAGGGCTTACTTGTTGTCGAGGACCTCTGGCAGGGTGATCATATCTTCTAGGGTGAGGACAATTGTACATGCCATGTCCATTTTCTCCATAGTTATAACACAACATCTCCCTTGCTTGTCGTTGCATTTGTGGTCGATTCCCACCATTTCCCTTGATAGGTCTTCTTGCACCTTGCACAAGATTCACTCTCGAACACTCTAGTTTATTAGTAAGATTGTTTATTTGTTGGATCATGTCTTCTTGACCTCTAACAAGGCCTGGTGCATTAGACACATTTGGGGGAACTTGAGAGGCCTCCATAGTTGTGATGTTGTTTCCCAAAATTGCTTGGCTAGCTTCGGCTTGGAAGAGAATCTTTCGATTCTTTTTCCTAGTGATTCTCAAAGTATCTTCAAAAGTGTTTGGAAATTTCACCTTTACCTTCTCCCTGAGCAAGGGGTACAAACCTGAAATAAATCGATCCTTTTGAAGGTAGTTTGGAGCTCTCTCACCAGGATTCAGTGAGTCTGACCATTGCCCCCAAAGCTTCAAAAACCCTTCCTCATAAGTTGCATAACCATAAGGATCACTTTTGATGGAGGGCCAAAAGCCATTGCCATAACTCTTCAGCTGAGTTAGTTTGTTGAAATCTCTAAAAGAAAGCTGCCTTCAATCCCTCCCATTCAACTCTTTGGGCTGGATTTAGAGTTTGGAACCACATTCTAGCTTCTTCCTTGAGCACCAAAGGAAAAGCCCTCAACTTTAATGGTTCATCATCCCTCCCAGAGACAAGGAAGGCCATCTCAAGGTTGTCCAAAAAATCCACTGCATTTTTCCCATTGCAGCCAAAGAAGCTTGGAAATGCCATGTTGCCTTAGTAGAGTACAAAGATGAACACATCTAGACTTAAGTTGTATTTTATGAGGGGAAGGATGAATGGGTTCACAGATGCATTGATTTCACCAAGACGTCTAGGCCCCAGTATGCTTCTAATAATGCCTTGGAATCTAAGCTTTGTGCTGGCTACAATATGCACAGTTTGCATAGCAAGAGGTTGGATTGGTCCATACAACTCACGGTGATTCATGAGAAACTATTATAATAAAATAAAGACATGTACATTGAAGGATGCATTGTATTCTAGCATTGGAAAGATTATAGGTTCTAGTGATACAAGAATCTCCCTTAATCTTTCAGCCCCAAAGTACATGACAAGATGCTGCTGGAAGAAAATCTTCCTACTGATGCATATATTAACCCGGACGTTTTGTACACAGTGGAAGGTGTAGAAATTTGGGCCATTATTATTATTCATAAGTGGAGACTACTTAAGGGAGTAGAGGGGAATGCACTTTCTTGAATTATAAAGGATTTTCCCCAAAGTGTTTCTTTCTAGAACCCACCAACTTTGCTATACATATAATTTGCTCACCAGTGATTGTTCTTGCCTTAGTGTGTCCATCCTCAGCGACATATATTTCATAAGGTGTGATGCCCACCTTTTCAACCACACCCAACCTTCGAGGTAGCAACAATTGAAGGTAGTCTCCATACTTTGCACCTCTACAAAACTCCACACCGTTCATGCATAGTTATCCTCCTTTGATGTGGATTAGGCCAGAGAGAGAGAGGAATTTGATTATTTGGAGACGAGGACCTCCCGAAAGGGCCTTCACTTTGTTTGCAAAACACTCACCACAATTATGAGAACCTAGAAATTGATGGCAACATGATTTTTTCCATTGTGAGAGAATGGAATTTCTAAGGTGAACACCTTTTACCCGCATACGTGCCATCTGGTAGGCATACTTCCTTTCTTAGGCTTCCTTGGGATCCCACATAAGGAGGTAGAGAATTGTGGATGAGAAGTTCCTCTGTGGAGGCACCAATTTATGATGAAGGAAATTTGGTATGGCAGCCTATACACTATGCCAAACTCCCTTCTGTCACAAAGTGAATGAGGTAAGGGCACCACCTAGTCATGGAAGAGCGGATGAGGACGCTATGCAAGAGGGAGAGGAGCTTGTGAGGGAGAAGAGAGGAAAACTGAGAGAGAGAGAGAGAGAGAGAGAGAGAGAGAGAGAGAGAGAACTACAAAAAATAGATGAATCAATAAAACTTAAGAGGATACAAGAGATGGAGAACCCTCAAGACATAACCAATATATACAATATGGACACCAGTAGCATGGGCTTATTACATTGTAAAGAATGTATAAGCTATAGTAAGGGAATGAACTGCATAAGCTCATGAGAGAGAATGGGAAGGCTCAATAGGGCTGAAGAAGGCCTCTTGGCTATCTCTTGCAAATTACAAAGGAGAAGGCCTCTTTACATAGGCCTTGAGGGTGTTTAGGGAGGAGATTAAGATAGAATAGGAATTAACACCACCAAAACTGCATTAAGGCGGTTCCACTAATGTGGAAGCTCCATCTAGATGTTTTGTTGACAAATTTTGTACTTAATCAAGTTCCATCATAGGTGAGTTGTCTCCATTCTCCCCCCCATAGCTTGAGTCCAAGAGCTCTCCTATAAAAAAATATAGAGAATCTTCATAAAATAAAATCATATCTAGCAATAATGGAGAGAGAGTAGTGAAAATTCATGCATTACTACTACAATTAAGGATGATTTGAGAGTGATTTAGGAGGGGAATCCTAATGGTTTATTAGCTTGAGAAAGAGGAGAAGACAGGGGAAAGGGTTGGGATTCTAATGAATGATGTTTTATAGAATTGTTAAGTGTGGGGAAGAAAGTGTGGGTGTGTATAAAATTGGGAGGTGGTCTCCACCGCAGTTGGAAAAAGTTAGTGTCCACCATTTTGGCCATATCTCTCGAGACTCATAACTCCAAAAAATTATTTAAAAATACCATCCAAAACTTCAGCTCATGTGCTAAAACTTTCATGCTTAAAAGTTTTTTTAGATTAGAGTGGAAGTATTTTTAAAAAATCTTACAAAATCATGTGCCTGATTTTTCTTTCACTAATGCTTCCAAGAAGGGTCCCACTTGTTTGAATCATCATAAGGATCCAAAGCCATGACATTATGAGCCTCACATACCCTTTGGATGGCTCCAAATCTATTTCATGTCTTTTCTTTTCACATTATGCATTTTCCCTTCACCTTCCTCCATTGATCTTTACTCTTCACCCCCCCTTAGTAGACCGGTCCATGAAATATTTCCATCCAGTGATTTCTTGGATTTTCCAAGAGGTTGTTCCCACCCTTTTCTTTATTTCAAACCTCCAAATGTACAAAAAATCAACAAAGTGTTAGACAAATATTTTTTTGTGATTTTCTCAGATCATATAGTCCCCCCCCCAACCTGGCTAGAGGTATTTATGCCTCTAGACACTCTTTGGTATCTTGAGCTGACCCCACCCTGAAGACTAATGAAAATATATTGGGGGTGCCAAAACCTCCCGACTTTTAAAAATTTCATTATTTAACTTCACAACATCTTTGTCGCAACCGGTTTTGTTATATTTTATAAGTAAATAAGGACCTCGTGACCACCAAAACATGTCAGACTTTGGAGATTTTGGCTAAAAGAGAGGAGAGAATCACGAAGTGGACTCTACTATCACCAAAAAGGAGGAGACAATAATACCATATTCTTGCACACATGGCAAACTCTCTTTGGCCCTTTCCTTAATCACGTGATTAACAAAATTGCATTTTTTGAAGTATTTTTGGACCTAATGCTTTACATTAGCCAAGCTAGGCTCTAACCCATAGATGTACTTGTGCAATTTTGCATCATCACTAACACTCTCAACATACATGATTAAGTTCATAAACTAATTTGTATACTCCCATACTATGAGATTATGTTGGTTAAGTTGATACCATTGTCTTGCCAACTACTCTTTTTCCACTAGGGATACAAAGTCTTGAACCATATACATCTTAAAGTATTTCCAATCAATGAATGGATGATTCTCATAGTTGATGTAGTGCCACCATGTGTGAGCAAATCCCTCTAGGTGGAAAGAGGCAAAGAGAATTTTTTGATCATCGATATGTGGGTAAATATTGACTATGAATCTAATTTAGAGGTCCATTCTTCCAAGTCCAACAGGGATGGTAATTGCTCATTGTACTTGGTAAGAATGATCTTGTCACATAGCTCATTGGGACCTTGCTACCCATGATAACCTTGTTGTCCATGTATACCATGTTGCCCATACATACCATATTTTCCATACATGCCATGTTGGACATTGAACCCATGCTACCCATTATTGCCATAGTAACCATTAATATCATGCTATCCATGATGGGGTTGAGCCAAATAAATCCCATTAGGACTCCTAGGGGAGTGGGAGAGTTTCTGCCAGTGTGGGGTGGGGGTTTCATGGGGTGATTAGCTACACGGATGATGGGATAGCTCATGAGAGACTTATCATGTGTGTGGGAAGGCCCACCAACCTCAAATGTGGAAGCAGGGGGGATACACTTAGCACTTGGACTCGTTTGCCTTGTCTTGTGTCGAGGTCATGGCTAACTAGACTATAATAGTGGTGAGGTGTTCCAAGATGTGTTGAGTCTAAGAGTTGGAAGGGACCTTTTTTTAATCTCAAGATTTATTTTTGAGAGCATCTTACGATGATTGGAAACTATGTCATTGTGCCTTTTTGGTTGAGATATTTGCAATCGCATCTATTGTAGCCTCTTTGTATGAAGCAGTCTTGGGCTTAGAACATGCAAACAAACTGAATCCCATATGCACAGAAAGGGGAAACTACTACCATCCAATAACTATAAAGCATTGTACTTGACTACCACTTTTCATATGGAATGAATACAATGTCATGATGCTTTGTATTTTCAGTTAAGTGTCTTCTCTTTGTCAGTCCTATGCAAGATTGTGTTTACGAGTCCAAGCTGCCATCTTGGAACCTAATTCACTTGTATAACAGTTGTCTCTACTTGTCAATGTCTTCATGAGTTTTTTCTTCCTCTTTCAACCTCCATAGCTTCAATATTTGCCATGCTCTAGATCCCGCATATTTAACATGGTATCAAAGCTCAGTCAGGCATGGCACTGCCTCTCCAACCTCTCTTGCTCCCTCTCAATCTCTACCCACAGCTCACATCCAGCTTAGGATCAATGTATGACTTCATTTTTTCAACTTCATCTTTAAAGCACCTTGTGGCAGCCATAGCCAACCTGCACATTCTCGCATTTGAGCTTCCATAACTTCTTGTAGAGGGCATATCTCTCCAAGATCTCCCTTAAGATTTATTCCTTGACTTCCAAGGGTTCTCTATATCACATAAGATCCTAACATTTCCCTAACTAGAGCTCAGCATTGTCACTTCTGTCAGTTGTTGCCATAACCTCGGTCTGTGGCTAGTGTGGCCAGTCTTTGGCCTGCAGAAGATACCCACATTAGAGCTCGTGGATCTTTCAACAGAAGCCATATCTCTCTATACTTTCTTCTATGGACTTATTCTCTAACTCATAAGGCTTCTGTGTGGCACATCAAAGACCAACGTTGCTGCTCAATCAGCCCAACATTATGAAAAATCGTGATCACTGTCAAAACTACGCATGTTCACGTTCTCTAGCTCTGCGCGTTGCGAATGGGTCAATTAGCATATGATTTTGATAGAGCATGAAGAGAGCTTCATTTACATAAAAGAAGTTTTCAAGATGATCCACTATAGCTCCCACAATCAGCAAAAAACCAGGGCTGGGTCAAAGTCCTAATCTAGGAAGCCATAGCCAACTTCGATAAAGCTCAAAAATCTCATCATTTTCTCTTTCTTGCCACTTGGAACAATGCACTGCCACTATGATCTATTGTCCCAGCATCAAATCAAGGAGGGGAAGAATGTGGAAAGATTGAGGAAAGATCAATGACCCTGAAGTAAGAAGATTGGAGTTCGAACATCAACTCAGACATAGCCTTTACATAGTGTGTTTTCACAATGTCATTACTTGTGTCTTTTAACACACTGTAATCTAATCTTCCACTGATAAAATCTGAGAATTATAAAGCTGATTTGCTACTTCTCTAGCCATCTAACATGGGCAAAGACTCTCCATCAGCTCACTTCAAAGGAGTCGGGTTTCACACCTAGCAAACTCATCTTGATGAAGAAGGGCCTCTGCACCATTACCACTAGAAAAGTAAATAAGCCTCGTGATGTGGACCTTGTAGTAACTTGGAAAAATAATGATGATAAGGCTCATGCCATTATCAAATTGGAGCTAGACGATAGCTATATCTACCATGTGGATAATTGTGATACTTCATAGGATACATGGAAGAGACTTGACACTTTTTTTGGTGCACAGTCCAAGTCATCAAAGTATGGTCTCTTGACTGAGTTTTTCAGGCTTGAAATGAAGTCCAGCACATCACTTGCTACACAACTAAATTACATGGAAGGACTTCTAACCCAAGTTGCAGGAATCAACATTAAAATGGAAGAAGATGTTTGCATTGGTGTTCTACTTAACAGTTTGCCTTCTAAATATAATAATGTATCAACAACTCTAATCAATATGCCAAACCTTGGGCTTGTTGATATCCATGCATCACTGTTAGAGGAGCAAAAGAAGCTAAAAACTAAGGAAGAATCGAGCACCTCTAGAGATGAACATGCATTATATGTTGTACAAAGGCAAGAAGGACCACAGCTTTTCTGTGACTTTCGCAAAAGGACCAAACACACCGAGAAGTTCTGCCATGCCACAAAGAGGTCCCAAAAGGCCTATCTAGTTGCAATTAAAGAAGAAGAAGAAAATGGAGAAAAAGAAGAAGAAGAAGAAGACCACAAGGAGAAGGACAAACCTCATCAATCCTTCTATTCCAATAGACTCTTTTAGCTTTGTATTTCCTAGCCCTAATGCTTCAAATATAAACTTATAAACTCCTCATGTAGCCTTGTACTACAGCCTCTATACACTTTGTGAGGCCCCTGTTACAGCCTCTGGATGACCATCACGTTTGTGGTACCCACACTTAGCCTTTTTTGTGACAACCCTTGGTGTTTTGCCATGTTTATGGTGTGCCCACACTTTGCAAATGTTGCTTTCACTAAAAGCCTCTACACACTTTGTACTTCTGGTTGTGATTGAGGAGGGGTGTTGAGATATTTGCAATCACACCTATTGTAGCCTCTTTGTATGAGGCAGTTCTGGACTTAGGACATGCAAGCAAACTGAATCCCATATGCATAGAAAGGGAAAAATACTACCATCCAACAACTATAAAGCATTGTACTTGACTACCACTTTTCATATGGAATGAATACAATGTCATGATGCTTTGTATTTCCAGTTAAGTGTCTTGTCTTTGTTAGTCCTACACAAGATTGTATTTATGAGTCCAAGCTGCCATCTTGGAACCTAATTCACTTGTGTAACAATTTGTCTCTACTTGTCAATGTCTTCATGATTTTTTTATTCCTCTTTCAACCTCCATAGCTTCCGCATCTGCCATGCTCTAGATCCCTCATATTTAACACTTTCCATGTGGCAAATCTCACGCTGACAAAGGATGTGATTGACCATGATATAAGGGTCCATATCAAGCACTTCCTCTTGCATCTCACTATTATAATCTTGTGCGGGTTTCCCATTCATTGAGGCCCTAGACGTCCTAGTCTCCCTCTGGAGCTCGTCATGGACCTTGTCTTTACCTTTCTGTCTTGCCATTTGAGTGCAATCCACAAGACCCACTATCAATAAAATCGACGTAACTTCTAGTAGGAAACTCCAATCAAGGAGATTTTTGATTCAAATCAAAGGAGACAAATCCCTCCTAGAGATAAGTTAATGAAGATTTGTGACAAAAAAGGATTAGAGAATTATGCAATTGAATCTCTATACTTGTCCTAGAGGTCTACATCCTATTCCCTCAATGCACAAAAATGGCCATATCTTTTAGATCATAACTTTAATTATTACTAAATTGATTGCTTATTACACATTCTATATTTAGTAAATTTACGTCAATAAATTAATGACTCACTTTTCTTTAAGTGTTGATGATAATCTAGCATGGGCATGAGACCATTTAGAGACCAATATTCCTAGTGCATCGCTTAATGGGGTGATCAGAGCGTTGTGACGAGGATATCTAGTATAGTCAATACAAGTTATGAAGGGGGAAGGAAGTGTCTACCAAGTGTAAGAGTGTACACAAGAACCAAGGAGTTACACATAAATGAAGATGGATTGAGTTCTAAGAAGAGAAAGTGCATTAGCATTGTGTATATGTATTTATGTGTGCATCCAAGGACGCCTGGAAACGTTTACTTGTGTGTAATGAGCATTGCATTCATTTGGGATCATCCTCTCCCTTAAAAGTCAAGGTTTAAGGTCTTTTCTCCTAATGAATTAGAAGAGAAGTAATTCTTTCACCTAGAAAAACGAGAGAGGTAATTCTCTCATTAAGACACAGATGAGAGACATGATCCTTTGGAAGTGAGGAGAGAAGTCGTTTTCTCTTTCTAAGGTCTAAGATGACATAAGCGTTTGTGTGGAAGTCAATCTTAAGGTTGAGGCCCAAGGAAATCTAATGAACTCTCCTTATCTATGGCTCAAGGTAGTTGCATGGACCATAAGTTAAGAATAGAGTTTAAAAAGCTACTTTTCTTAAAATAGACGTGGTGAATCCATTTTTAAAATATCTTGCGATAGAAATCCAATCTCTAAAAATGGCCCCCAAGGGTTATCAGAAACGGCGAGATCTACAAATTTTGTGTTGGACGTTTTTCCATCTAACCAAGGCACAGAGAGATATTCCAAAATTGGTGCTACAAAGTAGGTCCTGCAACAGCCACATCTTGCATGAAGATCAACCTTTCTAATCTTGGCACTCAAGTCTCTCTCCGAGAAGAAAATCTCTTGGAGCCTATAAAAGGGAGGCTCTCCTTGGGTGTGTAGGAGGTGAAGGAAGCATCACTTTGTATACATGCAAGAGGAGGAGAGATGGCAATTCAAGTCTCACAAAGTGCTAGGGAAGCTCTGCTAAAATCAAGCACCAAGAAGAGAGCCCTACACATATTGTGTAGGAGAGAAGAAGAGAAATCAAGAAGATCAAAGGATTCAACTTCGGAGTTGTGCAAGTGCTCACCGGTTGTATACTATGCAAGGATCTATGTAAGTTCAAGCTCGCCAACCCTCAAGTTGTGCAAGTGCTGTGGAAGCTCTACTGAAATCAAACTTCAAGAGGAGATCCCTACACATATTGTGTAGGAGAGAAGGAGAGACTCAAGAAGGATCAAAAGGTGCCAACTTCCAAGTTATGCAAGTGTTAGCCCGTTGTATACCGTGCAAGGAACCATGATCTTATTCCCAAGATCTACAAGTTAAGAACTGGTTTATGTGTAACGGAGGAGCTTGCTCCTTGTCAATAATATAACTTCACAAGGGGGGGAACTGGCCCATCTTCCAGTCCCTAGTGTGTTGTCAATCTCTCTATCTCTCTCTCTTTCTCTCTACATCTTTCTTTTCTCTCATCTGTTCTCTCTCTGCACTAGCATAATATTCACCATATATCTTTTAAGTATATAAGAAGGTCGAGCGTGTATCTCGGATCTTATGACAGTGATATCAGAGCAGGTCTCTTTTGTTGAGAAACATGGATCTAGAGCTATGCTAGCTATGGCGGACGAAGGTTATAAACATAAAACATGATTGAGATAAAGAATTATAACTCAAGTGAATTAGGTTCCAAGATAGATTAACTTGGACTTATAAACACAATCTTGAGTGACATAGAATGAAAGTACTTCTTGCATTGAAATGAGTGTCAACAAGTACATGCTTTTATAGCTTTTGGATAGTACCATTGTACTCATTGTGGATATGGGATTTCAGACCTCTTCCTAGAGCTTCTAGAGCATACATCTTCGTCATATCTCCTAGCCTCTTCAAGGCATAGATTCAGCCTTTATGGGCAAGCATCATTTGCTATTCTCAACACCCCCCTCAAATGATGAGTCTCTACCCTTGCTGGCTTTTGCCCCCCTACATGCAGACATGGACCAAGAGGCTAGCTCTTTGGTAGCCTAATCAAGTTAGGGCTTGAAACTTTATATTCTTGGTAAGGGTTTTAAATCCACTTTGGGAAATTACATCCACTAAGGAAAATTCCTTGCCAATAGCAGCAGTAGTCTACTATAAAGATTGTGCTAGAAAAAGTGTGTATGATTTTAGAGTTTTGGGTATTAGCTATACCAGCATTACATGTGAACTCAGCATGGAAAAAGAACCTACACTCAGCTTCCCTGAGGAAATTATTGAGCATGAACATGTCCAAATAGTCAAAGTGCTTTGAGGATGTCTTCTACCCCACCGGTGGTGAAGGATCCACCTTCCTCCAAGTGCAAAACCTTCACAATCCCATCCTCTGCGAGCAGCGAGTACCAACTTGACTGCGCACCAAGCCCCATAGGCTTGTCACTCAAATCCAGGGTCGCTCCCATGGCTTTGGTGAAGCCAAGGTTTCTGTCTTTGACAACAATAGAACCTTGTCACCCACCCCAATGCTTTCCCCCCATGCTCGCATGACAAAGGCATCATTGATTGAAATACATGCGATGGTTTCTACACCCTTGCCACGAAGTTCTTTAGCCTTCTCCACGTACCCAGGCAAGTGCTTCTAGGAGCAAGTGGGTGTGAAGGCTCCGAGCACAGCAAAGAAGATAGCCTTCTAGCCCTTGGTGAGGTCGCTAACGGACCTGGCCATCCTTGCCGAGGTAGGCGAGCGTGGCCTCTGGTAGCTTCTATCCGACAGAGATGGGAGCGGCAGCTATCAAGACGGAAGTAGAGGCTATGGGGGCAAGGCCCTGTCGGCCGATGGCGGCAATGCTCCCGGGAGAATTGATGGACTGCATGTGCATGCTCAACAACCCTGAGTTGTAGAGAAAGGAAGAGGACGCAAAGTCGAAGAACTTGGATCTAGTAAGCATGCAGGGCAAGCTTGTGAAAGAAGACCTCTGGAACAACACTGATGGTGATGCCAGAGGAGATGCCATAGCCTTGGCCATCATCATGCTTGCTTGCCCTCTCCTCAATTTCCGTTCTGTTTCTTCTTCTGCTCTTCTTCTTCTTCTTCTTAAGACAATGAGGCCTAAGGTGTGGATATGGCAAAGAGCCTCAGGTAGGTTCAACTCCTACTATCCATTCATAATAAAAAATAGGGCTAAATAAGGATTATACTCTAATGTAGCTATTCATAGCTCACCATGGCTCTGATACAATGTTGAGAAACAGGATTGAGAGCTATGCAAGCTATGGCAGATGGAGGTTATAAACATTAAACATGATTGAGATAAAGAATTATAACTCAAGTGAATTAGGTTCCAAGATAGATTAACTTGGACTCATAAACACAATCTTGAGTGACACAGAATGAAAGTACTTATTGCATTGAAATGAGTGTCAACAAGTATATGCTTTTATAGCTTTTGGATAGTACCATTATACTCACTGTGTATATGGGATTTTGGACATCTCTTCCTAGAGCTTCTTGAGCATACATCTTTGTCACATCTCCTAGCCTCTTCAAGGCATAGATTCAGCCTTTATGGGCAAGCATCATTTGCTATTCTCAACATCTTTGCTTTTCTCAAATTAAAGGTGATCCTTGCAAGAAGAAGGTAAAGATGGCAATTGATGAAGTGCCTACAAGTGAGCAATTACATGCTCAATTGATAGAGTATCGTAGCTTGTTGGAGATTCCCGAAGTACATCAATTGATTGACAACTTAAGGGCAAGGGAAGAAGCTACTTATGAAGGATTGGATGCTCCAAAAGATGGTGATACTGGAGGAAACACCATTGCACCAATTGACGGTGAAGGTGCAAAGCATCCAATTGCTAAGAAGCTTCCTAGAAGGAAGAAGGACTCTCGAGTCAAGAAGAGTAAAAATACCTCACCTCGAGTGAGGTGGATAATTACTCGAGTTCCTCCTCCTCCTCATCATCTTCTAGTTCCTACTCTCTTGGTTCTAAGTCTCGTGCAATCCGCAAACGGACAAAGAGGGACCATAAGAGGAGAAAGCTTAAGAAGACTAAGACTTTCAATTCTAGGGATAAGGACATAAATTTTGACTCTTACTCCAATAAGAGAGATCTTGCTTAGGCGTTAGCCTTTGTCAGGTAATTTGAAGTTGCTTTTTCTAATGGTAATTTTCAGAAAAGCCCAAGCTCAGGCATGTTTTGGAGGGAAGGAGACCTACAACTTGGAAAAAGTTCAAGAAGAAATTTTATTCTCAGTACTTGCCTCCTAATTTTGAGAATGATGTCAAGAAGGAGTGGGATTGGCTAGGCTAGAAAGAGCATGAGAAGGACACTAGTTATGTGGACAAGTTTTGATCTACTCTTCTCATGAAGAGAAGAAAAGGAAGCTTGAAGCTAGCCTACTCCCTCATTTACACAGAACCATGAAGGTGTATCTACATGAAACCTTATCTTGCATGATGGAGTCTGCCATCATAGCTGAAAGTTTGCATACACCTGGTACATCTCAAAATTTGGAGATGAGTTCTTATAGAGCTAGGCAAGATCATCTCTATGATCAACCAAGAGATAGGACTAATAAAAGAAGACCTACCTCTACCCATGACCAATATTCAAAGTTAGAGGGTAATAAGAAGAAGTGCACCTATGTATCAACCAAGAGACAAGACTAATCGAAGAAGACCTACCTCTACCCATGACCAATATTCAAATTTAGAGGGTAATAAGAAGAATCGCAAGTATCTCTCACCCTTTGAGATACAAAAGTGCAAAGAGGAAGGAAGGTGCTTTCTTTGTGGTGAGTTAGGGCATATGCAGCCTGATTGTCCTCACAAAGGGAAGGAAGAAAATGTGATTAAAGATCCTCCTCTACCATCCTCAAATTCTATTCCAAATGTGCAAGCTAACAATCATTCAAATGAGAAGAAGAGACAACTCTTAAAGGGTTGGGGGACACTCAACAATCAACGAGTTTTGATACTCTTTGATCCAAGGTCCACAAATAATTTTTTGTCATTAGATACTGCTGAAAGGCTACAAATTCTACTGGATCGATTGGGAACACCAATTGGATCAGGTTCGCCGGCATTTGAAGGACTTACAACCAATTCTACTCCTATCCAGGGGAAGTTGAATCTTAGAATTGGGGATTACCGTGACTAGGAATCTTTTCTACTTGCAACCGTTGGTAACTGTGATGTTATCTTAGGTATGCCTTGGCATTACAAGATTAGATCTCTTCCCGATTTGTTAAGAAGACCCTTGCATTTCAATTCAAGGGCCGAAACATAGTATGCATTGCTGATGCTGGGCATTGGCCCGTGCCGATGGTTAGTCATGTTAGCATTTCTAAATAAATGAATAAAGTTATTTCTATGTACATGATTTTTGTGAGAGAGTCAAAATAAGATAATGATTCAAGGGCACTTGATGCCTCTAATGAACACACAATACCAACTAATGCTTCTAAGTCTCTGACTTTAAAAGAACCCCTCCCTTTAATTGATCAAGCTAGACATGATTTTGTTAAACAATATGAAGATTGTTTTGGTGATTCACTCCCTAAAGAGTTACCTCCTAAGCACCCAGAAGATCACACAATTGATCTTATTCCAAGCAGTTCACCACCTAACCAACTTCTTTACTGAGCAAGTGCAAGTCAACAAGAGGAGATCCTAAAACAAGTAAATGAATTGTTGGAAAAAGGGTTAGTTCAACCTAGCTCTTCACCATACTGCTCTCCAATCTTACTTGTTCAAAAGAAAGACGGTTCTTTCTGTATGTGCATAGACTATAGATCTTTGAATAAGATCACAATCAAGAATCGTTTTCCTATCCCAAGGATAGATGATACCTTGGATAAGTTGCAAGGGGCTAGTATCTTTAGTCGCATTGATCTCAAGAGTGGCTATCACCAAATATGGATAGCACCTGAAGATGTTCATAAGACAGCTTTTCGTGCAATGTGAGGAATATGAGTTCTTAGTCATGCCATTTGGTTTGACTAATACACCTACCACATTCAATCGAATGATGGAGAGAATTTTCAAGCCTCACTCAAAGGTCATAGGTGTCTTCTTTGATGACATTCTAATATTTTAACGGTTTGAAGAAGAGCATAGAAAACATCTATCTATTGTTTTTCAAGAGCTTCGTAAGCATAGACTACATGTCAATGCTAAGAAGAGTGAATTTTTCCTTTCAAAAATTCATTACTTGGGCCATATCATCTCTCACAATCTGGTGAGAATGGATCCTAAGAATATTCAAGCCATTGTTGAATGGCCTACACTTAGTTCTGTACATGAAGTTAGAAGTTTCTTGGGCCTATGTTCATACTACAAGAGATTCATATGAGGTTTTGTATATGTTGCATCTCCTCTACATGACCTTACTAAGAAGCGAATGCCTTTTCATTGGGGATCAAGGCAACTACAAGCCTTTGAAAGAATTAAGTTTCTTGTGACTCAAGAACCAGTTCTCATAGTTCTCAATCTTCAGAAACCTTTTGAATTTTAGTGCAATGCTTCTGGGGATTGCATTAGATCTGTGCTTAACCAAGAGCATCATGCAGTAGCATTTGAGAGCCAACACCTCAAGGATCAAGAGCTGCATGCTCTAGTATATAAGAAAGAGCTTATGGCGGTGGTACATGCTCTTCAAGTATGGAAACACTATTTACTTGGTGCAGATTTTGTTATTAAAACAAATCACCAAAGTCTAAGATACTTCCTCACTCAGAAGAAGCTCTCAAAGAAATAGATGTGTTGGAAAAATTTCTTATCTATGTTTCACTTTCAAATCCTTCACACATTTGGAACTAAGAATGTGGTAGTAGATGCTCTATCATGGCAACCTCGAGTGAATGCAATCACAAATGTTTACCATAACGAGCTCATGGATTTATCCAAAATGTATGCAACTGATTCTGACTTCTCAACCATATGGGATCAGCTTAACTCAGGTCAGTCGATTACACCTTACTTGATTCGAGATGATTATTTGTATCAACATCAAGCAATTTGTGTAGCATTACCATTGCAACACAAGATAATGGATGAAGCACATGCATCTCCATATGCTGGACATAGGGGTATTTTGCCCACTACTCAAACATTGGAAATATTTTTCTTTTGGCCCACTCTTAGAGCTGACATTGAAATATATGTCCACGAGTGTAAGATATGCCAAAATGTAAAGTATGACAGGCATAAACCACCTGGTCTACTGAAGCCATTACCTATTCCCAATGAGCCTTGGGAAAGTATAGCCATGGACTTTATCATAAAGCTTCCTCGCACACAAGCAGGCAACGATGCAATCTGGACTATCATTGATAGATTCAGTAAGCAAGCACACTTTATACCTGTGTGAAAGACAATCAAAACCGATCATATTGCTAAGCTATTCATTGCTCATATTTTCAAGCATCATGGCATGCCTAGTCCATTATAAGTGATCAAGATCCCCGCATGGCCAACCTCTTTTGGCAAGCTCTCTTCGAGAACCTTGGGACTCGGTTAACGTTTTCATCCTCAAACGGATGGGCATAGTGAAAGTGCTAATTCTACTGTTCTTGAATTGAAATCCTATGTCTGTGATAATCAAAAAACTTGGGGAAAGTATTTGCCTTTAGTAGAGTTTGCATACAATAACACAGTGCACTCTAGTACTAGTAAGGCACCCTTTGAGATCATCTATGGTAAGCCTCTTTTTTCACCCATTCTTCTTACGAAGGATAAGATCTTTGCAGCATATGAGTTTGTTAGAGACATTGATATAGCTTTCACTCAAATAAAAGTTGCTATCCAAAAAGGACACAAGAGAAGCATAAACGCAAAGCTGATAAGCAATGTCGTAAGTTAGATCTCAAGTTGGGATAGTATGTTCTTCTTAAGTTTGAGAAGGCTCTCTTGAAGAAGCAGAAAGGTCAAAAGGGTAAAGTGGTTAAGCTTTCTAATCGCTATTGTGGCCCTTTTATGATCACAGATAAGATAAACAATGTGACTTTTTGTTTGGATCTACCAAGTCATTGGAACATTCATAATGCTTTCCATATAAGTTTGCTATCTCCCTATATTGGAAAACCTCCAATGGAACCAATCAAGGAAGATTTACCTGACATAGAAGAAACAGAAGAGTTTCTTATACCTGAAAGAATTTTACACCATCAGGACAATACTCTAAGGTCAAGTAAGGTATAACAAAAGTATCTGGTTAAGTTTAAGAATTATCCCCCATTGGACGCTCAGTTTATAACTAAGAGAAAACTACAAGACTTTCTTGATCTTCTTAAGGACTATGTATCCCCTCTATAGTTGAGGCCAACTGTTTAGAAGCCTGAGGGATGTTACTAAATTAATTGCTTATTACACATTCTATATTTAGTAAATTTATGTCAATAAATTAATGACTCACTTTTCTTTAAGTGTTGACGATGATCTAGCATGGCCATGAGACCATTTAGATACTAGTATTCCTAGTGCATCACTTAATGGGGTGATCAGAGCATTGTGATGGGGATATCTAGTACAATCAATACAAGTTATGAAGGGGGAAGGAAGTGTCTACCAAGTGTAAGAGTGTACACAAGAACCAAGGAGTTACACATAAATGAAGATGGATTGAGTTCTAAGAAGAGGAAGTGCATTAGCATTGTGTATATGTATTTATGTGTGCATCCAGGGATGCATGGGAACGTTTATTTGTGTGGAGCATTGCATTCATTTGGGATCATCCTCTCCCTTAAAAGTCAAGGTTTAAGGTCTTTTCTCTCTTAATGAATTAGAAGAGAAGTAATTCTTTCACTAAGAAAAATGAGAGAGGTAATTCTCTAATTAAGACAGATGAGAGACATTATCCTCTGGAAGTGAGGAGAGAAGTTATTTTCTCTTTCCAAGGTCTAAGATGACACAAGTGTTTGTGTGGAAGTCTATCTTAAGGTTGAGGCCCAAGGAAATCTAATGAACTCTCCTTATCTATAACTCAAGGTGGTTGCATGGACCATAAGTTAAGAATAGAGTTTAAAATTTTACTTTTCTTAAAATAGACATGGTGAATCCATTTTTAAAATATCTCGTGATAGAAAGTTAATCTCTAAAAAGGCCCTAAAGGGTTATCAGAAACGGTGAGATCTACAACTTTTGTGTTGGACGTTTTTTCATCTGATCAACGCACAGAGAGATATACCAAAATTGGTGTTGTGCAGAGTAGGTCTTGCAATAGCCACATCTTGCAAGAAGCCATGGAACCTAAAGGAGAAGGTCAATAGTTAGTTCTTGATTATATGTGGATGCCCTAAACTAGGTCCCTTACACATTTTATACCCTCGTCAATGTGACTAGGTATCTAACCCCTAGTTCTGTACATCCCACTCATTACACCAATGCCTTTGTCACAAGGTAACAATCAACCTTTCTTTGTTTGAGTGCTAATGTCCTACCCTTCAAGTGCTTCATTCTTCTCTCTAGTACTAGGACCTAGGCAAAAGATGTAAAGAATCATGTGTTATCAATGAAGATATGCATTTTAATACCCAATGTCATACAAATCAACTATGGCATCCAGGGATATTAGCAGTTTTGTAATTAGTTATAAACATAACAATGAAAATATAGAGATATCTACATTGACACAAAGTGCAAATTAAATTTGAAAGCATCACAATGAACATCATGTTTACACATAAGAAAATGAAAAGAAAAATACAAAAAGATAATGGTATACAAAGAAAATCCATTATATTGAATAGTTTGAGATCTAACAATACATTGTGTGAATACTTCCATATTATACCACAGTAGTTACAAGGATAGCATCCAAATGGTATGTAGATCCAAATAAAGGCTTTCAATTGACATTTTAGATTATCTATGACTTGATAATCACGCAAAAAGAGCAACCATTGGATCGAATATAGTATCTCATTTGACTCACTACATTGTATGACTAGATGAATAATATGCCACATCAATTGCATGGATGGAACCCAAATGGCATGGATATCCAGATAAACACATTAGACTGACACTTCAAATGATATGTGACCCTTAACTTCCATAGACGAGTCTATCCAAAGAAAGGAAGTACTCACCACAACAAAGTAGATTATCTTTGCAAGAGTTATGTGCTTCAATGTAACCTTGTACTATACCTACATATTGTCAAAACATACCATTTAAACCAAAAATAACAAATCAATCATGGAATGTTTGGCAACAACAAAGGGTAAATTTACTTACAATTAGATTTTTAGAATAGAAAATGGAATGTATGCTCTATTATCCAAAGTTGATTGCTTCAAGAAGGATCCATTCCAAAGTTAAGATCATTAGTCAAATACCTCATTTCATTTAGTTAAAACTTATTGAACTAAATGATAGATATGAGACAACAGAGACTGAGTTCATAATCAAAACATCAACTCCGAGTCTAAATTAACTAAAGAATCAACAAGATGGTGACATGAAGGAGAGAAGTTTGCTCTTATCATAAAAAACAGTAAAACCGACCATAATAAAAATACTATTTAGCCTAAGTATTGAAAGGGAGCGACGGATCGAAGGTTGGACTCAAGAGCTATGGCGGGAGATCAAGAGCAAGAAAGGGAGAGACTAGAAATGGGAACTCCAACATTCACAATGTGTGACCAAGCCTTCCTTTATTCAAACTGTCACTAAAAGAATAAAGAATAAAGTGACGGTGACGGGGGCCTGCCACCTGCAGTGTGCAGTGGCGGTGACTGTCAGTGTAGTAATACACAGGCGGCTAGGCGGAGGCGCCTTTACCCCCAACAACCTCCCACTTAAAGGCAAATCTGCCCTAGTGAGAAGTGAAAAGAAAAAGAAGAAGACAGTACAACGTGTACACATGTACAACAGGATGAGGAAAGACGTCATCTCATCCCACGCCCATCAACCTCCTGAGGAAGGCAAAGCGCTCTGTAGAGAGGATTTTCGTGAGCAGATCTGCAAGATTCTGGTCAGTCGAGATCTTGACAAGATCAATAGACTTGTCCTCAATGACCCCACGTATGAAGTGATACCTCACCTCAATGTGTTTCGTCTTTGCATGGAAGACCGAGTTCTTGGCTAATTGAATAGCACTCATAGAATCCGAATGCAGTGTAGGGATAGCATCAATACCAAGGTCAACAACCAAACGACCCAACCAAATGGCCTCCTTGCAAGCCTCAGTGGCTGCAACATACTCGGCCTATGTAGTAGAAAGGACCATGCATTTTTGTACCCTAGACATCCAAGAAACAGCACCTCCAGCATATGTGAATATGTAGCCGAAAGTGGACTTCCTACTATCTGCATGTCCTGCATAATCAGATTCAGTGTACCCCACGACTCCTGTATCCTGGCTGCCATAGCATATGCACATATTTGCAGTGCCCTTCAAGTACCTCATGATACCCATCACGGCATCCCAATGCTTCTTGCCAGGTGTAGCCATATAGCGTGCCACAATACCAACTGCAAAGGCAATATCTAGACAAGTGGCTATCATGGCATACATAAGAATTCCCACTGCGGATGCATAGGGAATCTTGGCCATCTCGGCCCTCTGCTCATCTGTCTGCGAACAATCAGCCTGTGATACCTTCACATAAGAAGGCAATGGACAGCCAATAGGCTTTACGTCATGCATGCGGAAGCACTCAAGGACTTTATGAATATACTTCCTCTGTGACAAGTAGAGGAGTCCCTGATGCATGTCATGTCTAATGCGCATACCAAGTATGTGAGCGGCATGTCCCAGATCTTTCATCTCAAAGCTCTTCTTGAGCTGATCCTTAAGAGTATCTAGCTCATCATGAGCTTTCCCTGCTATCAACATATCATCCACATAGAGTACCAAAATCAATAAAGAACCATCACGGGATTTCTTCGTGTAAAGACACAAATCCATAGCACTCCTGTTATAGCCCTATGACTGCATAAAGGCATCAAATTTATGATACCACTCCCTAGGTGCCTGTTTCAAGCCATAAAGACTTTTCTTCAATTTGCACACTAGGTGCTCCCTGCCAGGTTCTGCAAAGCCCTTAGGCTGCTCCATATAAATCTCATCATGCAAGTCCCCATGTAAGAAAGCCGTCTTGACATCCATCTGGTATAAATCCAAGTCAAGCTGAGAAACCAAAGCCAAGACTAAGCGCAGGGTGGTCATCTTAACCACAGGAGAAAAGATCTCATCAAAGTCCACACCATGCTCCTGCTTAAAACCCTTTGCTACCAATCTAGCCTTGTATGCCGGCTTGGGATGTCCAGGGGTAGTTTTCAGCTTGTACACCCACTTGCATGGCAAAGACTTCTTGACCGTAGGCAAGGAAAGCGAATCCCAAGTCTCATTGTTATGCAAGGAGTCTATCTCAGACTGCATAGCCCTCTCCCTGGAGTGACTGTCACCCCTGCGCATAGCCTCATCATAGGTGAAAGGCTCTCCTGCATCTCTAACCAAGACATAATGCATCGAGGGCTAAAATCTATCAGGTGGGTGCATGTCTCTAGTAGATCGTCTCATGGTAGGCTCTGATGCCTGCCTAACTGCCTGTCCAACACCTTGACCATGAGCATCTGTTGTAGCTGTAGACTGTCCAACTGGCTGTGCAGGAGCTCTCGGCTCCTCCTGAAATATGACCTATGCATTTTGTTTTCATGGAAGACTACATCATGATTGCTGATGACTTTCCGTGCCTGCGGATCCCAGAGACGGTAACCCATCTCGCCTGCATTCCCATAACCAAGGAAAATGCATTTGACACTCTTGGGATCCAGCTTACTTCTCTTGTCCCTTGGCACATGGCAAAATGCCTCACATCCAAAGACACGGAGATGCGCATAAGAGGGAGGTTTTCCAGTCCATACCTCCTCTACAACCTCAAAATCCAAACCACTAGAGGGTGATCTGTTTATGACATGCACAACTGTACTAACTGCCTCAGCCCAAAAGCTTTGTGGTAGGCCTACATGGGTAAGCATATTGCGTACACACTCCTGGATGGTTCTATTCATCCGCTCAGCCAAACCATTCTAGGGAGGGTGTAGGGGGCAGTCAACTGACGCTTAATACCCCTCTCGTCACATAACTGCTCAAAAGCATGTGAGACATACTCACCCCCATTATCTGTCCTTAGGCATTTTAGCCTATACCTAGACTGGTTCTCAACCAATGCAAGCCATCTCTGAAACACAGCCAAGACATTAGATTTCATCTTAATGGGATAAGCCCAAAATTTTCATGAAAAATCATCTATGAACATAACAAAATACTTTGCACTACCCATAGACTGACAAGGCATGGGCCCATAGATATCCGAATGTACCAATGCCAAGGGCTCACTCATGTGTGGCCTACCAGACTTCTTATACGTGGACCTAGTCTGCCTGCCATAAAGACAATGCTCACATGAATCAAAACATGCATAATCAAGGGGCGGTAAGTACTGCACACCAGAAAGCATTTTCATTCCCTTCAAAGACATATGGCCCAAACGGGCATGCCAAAGAGATACATGTGGGATAGAACCCATAGACAAAACATGATCAAGGGAAGAAGCTGATACAATCAAGGGGTAGAGACTACCAGCCTTGGCACCTCTCGCAATCACAAGTCTACCACGAGTGATCTTCCATGCAGAGTCTCCAAAACATACATGATATCCTGCATCATCAAGCTGTCCAGCTGACATAAGACTGCGTGTCAAAGCATGCACATGACGTACATCCTGCATAACAAAACTACTGCCAACCCAGAAGGAAACTGTAGCCTAACATCACCAATGCCCACAATATCAAGAGAGTTGTCATCACCCAAGTGCACAGAATCCGAAATAGTACGGTATGAATGAAACCACTCTCGACAAGGTGTCACATGAAAGGATGCACCTGAGTCCAAGAGCCAACATTGTGCATACATAGAGTAACACTGGACTTTGCAAGTACTATGTTGCAATCAGAAGACTTGTCCTGCACTTTGTCTTTTCCCTTATATTTGCGCCTTTCATTGCGCAATTCATGGCATTGTGGCCTAATATGGCCCTTTTTCCCACAATGGTGACAAGTAACATCTGCATTCCTACCACGGGATTTGCTTCATGACTTCCCACGAGACTTGGACCGAGATTTCTAAGAATCCTGTCCACGGCCACTACCACTGCCATGCTTTCCATATCCATCATTCCTGCCTCTACTTGTCATAGCATGAGACACACAAGAGGCATCCAAATTCTTACGATTAACCTCTTCCTGCAAAAGAGCACTCTCAACATCAGATAATTTCAAGGTAGCAGTAGAGGCACATAATGCAGTGCGGAATACATCCCATGACTCATTAAGAGTACCAAGAAAGAAAAGAGGAGTGACATCCTCTACAAAAGTGATGTCCTGCAAAGTCATGTTCTTGAGTATAGCATGGAACTAGCTCAAGTGAGCAGACATAGTCACATTCTCCTTCATGCGCATATCCATATGATGCTTCAGCCAATACATCTGACTCGCTGGACTTTTCTTGTCATAGAGATTTTTTATCTTTTCCCACAGCTGCCATGCACTCTGTTCTTCCTCAAAGACATTATAGTAAACATGTTCTGTGAGAGACAATACAATAGTGGACTTGCATAACTCATCAAGCTCAAGCCATTCCTCATCTGGCATAGTTGCAGGCGAATGTCCGCTTAACCTCAAATGTTTGATCTGCGATTTCTGCACCAACACCTGTCAAAGCTGGCTCTTCCAATAAGAGTAATTTGTACCATCAAGCTTAGTGATGTTAAAAATATCATGATCAATGGACAAACTCGCCATAATGCAGGCTGGAAGACTGTAGACAGTTCAAAACTGCTTGCTGTTTACTGCACAAAATGACCAAAAAATCACCAAAATCGAGGAAAAATAGCAAAGAAAGTGAAACCAAAGCTACTGCCCACCAAGTACTAGTGAAAGCACATCATTTTAGAGTGTTTCAGCATGAAAAATCCATGTCAGTCCATACATATATGCTTGTTGTAATAAATTTCAGATTTCAGCAAAAGAGAGCTAACAGTGCCAAAATCGGATCCCAAGGCAATCAGAAACTATCAAGACCAAAGCCGGCATCATGCAGGCATAGCATAAGCATATGACGGTTGATAAGCATGAATCCAACACCCAAGTATGTCATACAAACATCTCCCAGTGAGTAGGCATATTCCCTAGGCAACGGGGAAAAGTATTCCTGCCACTACCAAAACTTGACACAAGTAGGTGTCAGTTCATAAAGATACGGATCCAAAACTGAGACCTAGCTCATAAGCATACAGTGAACCAAGACATATGATGTATCATCCCAAAAGGTAAGAAGTCCCAAAGTCTCAAGTGTCTGTAAACTGCTCAATAGCATGTAACGGATCAATGCATAAAAGTACCACCTGCTCAATGTCTGATAAGCATTCAAGAATGCTCCCACTGGCACAAAAGTCGTATGTACGAGCTCAAGAGCTCAAGCCAAGGCAAGACACGGTGCCAATGACATAAGTCCAAGACAATACATCAATAGTACATCCCGAACATGTAGGCGGTGGAGCATCTGTATATAGCATCCATAAGCATGTAAGACATCAAGTACATACCAAGATACAACTCTGGCAAGCCAATAAATAGCTCAACTAAGCTCCAAGAATCCAAGGTCAAGCCAAGACCGAGCTCTAGTAGCAATAGGCTCCAAACAATGTAACTAGCATGTAGTAATGGCATAGGCTAAGCATGTCAAGACCGGTCAGACATAAGCAACATACATGCCATAAGTACATCCAAGACGGAGCATCCAAATGCTTTGCAAAGCGATCTCAAGCTCAACCAATGATCCCGAATCAAAACCAAGCTCTATGTCGATCCCCAAGTGTCAATACATCATCATATATGCCCGAAACATAGCCCGAAAAGCATAGGTATAAGTATATATAAGTATAGCCCGAAAAGCTTCGGAGGGGTCCAGTTAAAGCCAAGGAAGGCCTTAAACAAGCTCCAGCAAGTCTTGTTCAAAGGCAAGTGAGATATGAAGCAAGGGAGCCCTAAAGGTAAACCCTGAAGAAAGTGATCAAATACCTGTGATGTAATGCCCTAAAGGTGCCCAACAATGCCGGGAAGGTGCTCGGGAAGCCGGGGAGTGACGAGAGCTCAAAGGAGTCGGATATAGCTGCCGGGAAGGAGACCCAATGCAAGTAGGGAGTCGATGGGATGTTGAGAATGCCACGAACCAAGCTCAAGAGTCGGAAAGCAAAGCTCTGATACCAATTGAAAGGGAGCGATGGATCGAAGGTTGGACTCGAGAGCTATGGTGGGAGAGCAAGAGCAAGAAAGGGAGAGACTAGAAATGGGAACTCCAACAGTCACAATGTGTGACCGGGCCTTCCCTTATTCAAACTGTCACTAAAAGAATAAAGAATAGAGTAACGGTGACGGGCGCCCGCCACCTGCAGTGTGCAGTGGTGGTGACTGTCAGTGTAGTAATACATGAGCAGCTAGGCGGAGGCGCCTTTACCCCCAACATAGCTCCCTTGCAACATTGTATTCCACCTACACATTGTATTAGTCAAATTAATTAGTAAAAATCCTAAAAAGTTCATCAAACCTTAAAGTTATTGCATTATGAAGTGAAAACTTACATATAGAAAGATCTACAAGAAAAGGTGGATGTTTTGCTCAAATTTTGATTGCTCCAAGAAGAACAAAAGCAAGAGGTAAGACCAATGCTTAAAATGCTCATTTCTCTCAAAATCCTCATTTCTCTCAAGCCCTATTGAAAAAATAGTGAAAAAAAAGAAATCAAAGAGAGGGGTGAACAACTTCGTTGTGCCCAAAATCTACTACTGGAAGCAGAAGAAATTGAAGAGGTAAGAGAATTTATCAAAACCATAATTTCTCTCAATATAAAGCTCCAATGCAAATGAAATTTTACTAGAATATAGAAGAGAGGGAAAGGAGTTTGCTACACAATTTTTAAGTCTAATTGAGTGAGTAGGAGGGAAAAAAAAAACAAAACTAAAAAACAACCAAAAAATGAGGAGAGATTGTATGAGGATAGAGATACTCAAATTGTGTGCAAGCACTATTCATATTTCCTTTTTTAATATGTCACTAGTGCATTTTTAAAGTCAAAAACCTAATATTTGGATAGAGATTATTCACCTCCATAGATATCAAAATCTTGCCTTCCTATTGGATAATCCAAAAGGACCACCTCTTAAACTATAATATTTTTAACGACCCAATTTTTAGTCTATTTTTAAGAAAATATATTTACACTTATCCTGTAAAATAAGAAGTTGTGTTTTTTCCCATATAATAGAAAATGTCTTCCTGCAGATTCGGGTCATTTTTCGTCTATACTAGTGCCTAACCAGACTCAATTCTGAACCGAGTAAGTAGTACTCGTTAATTCTTTATCGAAATAGAGTATTAATACGTATTGATTTTATTGAAATGGTGATGAATCAATAGATATATTAAAATAAATTGCCAGCTTAATTCTAGATTTTTTGTTACACTTGACTGAGAGGTCTTTGTCAAATTCTCTATCGGTGAACTGACTCTTCTATTTAAAAGATTATGCTGCATCCCAAACAAATCCAGCCTTCCTTGAGCTATAACCAATGGTTTCCGTTTGTTTTTTATATTTATAATTGTTATACAATCAATGGTTTCCATCTGTTTTTTATATTTATAACTGTTTGTATCATTCCTTAGTAAGTGGAGCTACAAATTTTCCAATGGTCTACCTCATCCAAATGAATGACAAGTAGATAGCAAGTTTTGAAGGTCAACTAAGCATGGCTATATAAAATGCTTCTTTTGAGTTCTCTATCTTTGAAGTCATTATATCACTAAATACCTTCAAGTGTTCATATTCTATGTAGAATTTACCCTCCAAGGTTGAAATAATCTCCTTGCTTTTGCTCCACCAACATAGATGTTATTTGGGACATTCTTTGCATGTCATTTCCAATCTATGGATTTCCACCATATACATCTATTTCATTCAAAATGTGTTCTACATCCGTGAAGCCCTATTAATCATACTATTAGCAAAACCAACATGCAAATGGAGGAGCTTATCTATATTACACATCCCAACATGCAAGATGCACAAGTGAAAGGTTGTAAGGTCCATTAGCAAAAAGGGGTTCAAATTGTGATCGGCTTCGTCTTTCTGATGGTGCTAACCTATGAGGAATCTTAATAAAATCATACAAAAGTCATTACTTCACCCACTTAAATTCATTGCTTTGTGGGGACAGAAAACTCTCTCAACCTTGGATAATGGGCAACAAAACTTAGCATATGATTCTTGTTCATGAGTGCCAATGCATTTAATTGTCTTTAGGTCTCTTGCAGAGTGCCAAGTGGCACTGCATTTTCCCAACTCATCTATAAAAATCTTCTCGCCTTCCCATTTTATTCAATCATTTCTTTATAATCAATTAATGAAAAAACTCAACTCAATGCCTCATACTTTTCTTTAGGAAACTACACAGTAGTGAGTTGCCAATTGTCTTCTTCTATAAGAATATAGTAACAAGATGACTATTCTTTTAAATGTCCCTTGTAGCAATATAATGGAGAATAATCGTGAAAAAATCATATTGGCTTGGACAAGTTACATCTTTTGAAGGTGGGAGGAGGTACTTGCAATTGCTTTGTATGTAAAGCATCCCTTACAATTAGCTATATCTCCATCTAACCATTACTATAAATTCCTACTTTATGGCATGCATATACATTATCATGCTTTAGGATTGGCTCTTATATCTCCTAAAAGTATATTTGTAATTATTCTCTTAACACTCTTCGTCATTGAGTCAAGGATGGCAATGAGCAGCTTTAGGATTGGCTCTTATATTCTAAAAGCATATTTGTAATTACTCTATTAACACTCTTCTTCACTGAGTCAAAGACGGCGATGAGCAGCTCTTTTTGACTAAATGGCTTTGAGCAATTGTTGTACTTAGTAACAATTGTTGGAAATCATAAGTATTTGTCTTCTTCTGCAAGAATATAGTAACAAGATAATTATCCTTTTAAATGTCCCTTGTAGTAATATAAGTGAGAATAATCGTGAAAAAATCATATTGGCTTGGACAAGTTACATCTTTTGAAGGTGGGAGGAGGTACTTGCAATCGCTTTGTATGTAAAGCATCCCTTACAATCAACTATATCCCCATCTAACCATTCTTATAAATTCCTACTTCATGGAATGCATATACATTTGCTTTAGGATTGGCTCTTATATCTCCTAAAAGTATATTTGTAATTATTCTCCTAACACTCATCTTCATTGAGTCAAGGATGGCAATGAGCAACTCTTTTTTACTAAATTCCTTTTATGGAAGTTTCAAACTTGTATCACTTCTTGAAGATTTCAATATCTAGCCAAAGAGCACAAAGGTTGGAAATCAAAAGCAATTGTTGTACTCAGTAAACAAAGTTCAAGGATTTCCTCTTGTTGCCATGAGATTCGTAAATCCTTTTTTTCATGTTTCAACTCTACATGGAGAGTTTACTAATAATGACAACAAACGTTCCTTTGATCCCTCATTCCAGCCATTATGCTATTCAAAGAAGAGTATGATTATTGATAATAGCTCTATAATTATTTCTTGTTCAAGACTTTTTTTTGTAGCTTGTGTTAAGCATTGGGATTGCTCATGTACTTGGCCCCCTGATGCTTCTATTATAAGCAACAATAGTAAGAGTGCAATCCAAATGCTCCATCACTTATGAACTCTACAAGAAATAAAATACTTTGGGATGGTGAGGGCATTAGCATGTTCTTGCCCTTTGGGTATATATTGAGTAATCACACCACAATGCTACTAATTTTCATCCATATCACCTAAGTGAATGTTTTTCTTCTTGGGACATCTTTCTCCTTCCCTCAAACTATGTTAGAGAATCATAGTCTTTAGGAAAGATGATGCATGCACAACCACCTTCTAAGTAATCCATCAAGAAATGAAGGTTCAAATATTTGAATTGAGTTTACCATAGCTGTTAGGATGAAGAATTATAGCTCTAGGGAGGGAGAAGAGGTTCTAGGTTTTCATTTGTAATTAGAGGGGGCATCAAGAGTGGGGGCGAGGGTGGGGGTGGGGGAAACAAACTTTCTTTTCAAAAAGATATGGTAAAAGCTTGATTAGTTACATCTTATACGTGATCATGAATTTTTCCAAATCATATTTCTAATAAAAGGGAGCCTTAACAAGATGGAATGTGGCACAATGTAGCTTTTCAATAGACTTGGGAAAACTAATTTTGGAGTCCTAAATATGAAAATTCATTTTTTCACGAAACCCATTTTGCTACTTTCATATATCCCTGATGAATAGTGAAATGCCCCCCTAATTTTGTTGGCTATCATAGTTCAAGACCTTGATTGATGTGCCTATGGGGCCATAAAGCAAAGATCATGACTTCAAGACCTAGATTAACATGTGCCATGCAATATAGAGTTTGCCAACATATCCCCATTGGTCCCCATAAAAGTAGGGCCCATACTATCTATATTACCAACCAATCAACAACAAGGCGTCCTTATTTCACTTGGACGATTCAAGATTTAATTGCAAGTAGAGCCCAAAAAGCAACTCATTGTGACTACAAAGTATACATATACTGAAGTTGGTAATAGTCTAGCTAAGGATCTTAAAGTTGCCATAGCATGAAATGAGGATGCCAAATGCCAGTATGGTGCCCTTATTTTGCTTGGCTGACTCAATTTCAACTTATATTTTCAATAGCAAGACACAGGGATTTATGGAAGTTCATGAAAACACAACACATATCCTTAGTGGAAATTATATTGAAATTTGAGAGGAAAGAAGTGAAGCGCATATTAATTTTGTGCCTTTCTAGATTTTAAGAAACGGGGTGGGGGGGGGGGAACGGAATAGGTTATGAAGGGGTTGGTTGCGTGACCTTTTCTTCTTTTTTTTTAACATTTAGTGTTATGGTGCTGCCTTACACGCTGAACTCCTCTCGGGCCAAACCACAGTAACAAAAGAGCTATACTCGAGCATGGTATGAGCATGAGGGATTGCATTCTATCTTCAACTCCACAACTTTTAGGGATGTACGGGCTTCAAGAGTAGCTTAATTAAATATTTTGTAATCATAATTAATCGGGCAGCTTCTCGTTCTTCCTTTTCTTTCGTTACAACATTAAAACTACTATGAATTTAAGCTGATATGCCGTAACGCCATTAAGAATATTTATCACTATCAAATTACTGTTTTAGTAGAAAATGTTTGGGAAACCGGAATTTTTAACAGTAGAGAACCATTATCTGAGACATTATAGCATGTGTTAGTTTGGCAGGTAAGGCACCCATCTTGTTAAACAACTTGCAAGTGGGAGTGGTATCAGATGATTAAGTTTTGTATGCGTGTTGTATGTATAAGTAGGATATCAGTCGGTGGTATTGGTAGTGGTCTGCAGAAGTAGATATCAGTCACTTGTGGTGTTGGTAGTAGTTATGGTGGTTGCGAGGGTGAGGGTGAGAGAGGCAGCAGCAGTAGCACTGGTAGCACTTAGAGCGTGATTATTGTAGTGGGTGGTAGTAGACAAGCTTTTATAGCTTGAATTATAACATCTCAAGTTGAAGTATCTTATGTAGTTGCTCACACGTTGGGAGCAGCGTTCTCGCTGACTAGATCAACACAGGGTTTGTACCCTGTATGGGAAGCGTTAGTGAAGTGGACTCCCAAACTACTAGATGCCTCTCATGGAATTACGCTGAATGGACCAGCTTCGCCTCAAATGTGTGAGTGCAATCATAGGTGTCATAACCCTTGAGCTCAACCTTGAGATGACAAGAAGATGTAGACTGCCACCTTATACCCATGAGGATTCAGAAAGGGAGACATCCTTAGCTACCCAATGAAAAGGACAGTGCCTTCTTTGCAAGTTATAAATGGAAATCAATTCGGATTCTGGTCTAACATAGTCTTATCTACAATAACAATTTTTACAGCAGTTGTTAGTTCTTCAGGCAAACAGCAACAACAAATCTCATCATCATCCGCATTGCCAAGTCTTCCAGAGATGCGCCACTGCAGGAAAGTCAACTTGTGGTCTAGCTTTTCATCTCATCTTGATGCTCGTCTTAAACGTGACCTTCGCTTCTTCTGGGTTCTTGCTTTTATGAGAGAGCTGTAAGTTCTGAGAAGAACTGTATCTTCCCCCAGTTCTGAAGTTCCTTTGATGTTGGCTTCAAGTTTATGGGCAGTTATTTCCCATAAGATGTAGCAACTCCTCAGTGTGAAATTTATGTTTGACTCTAACATGCATCTTCAACCTCGGAATTGAAAATAAAACTTGGAAATGATGTGGTGACATCCCTGCAGATGCAATTTTTAGAGAGAGAGAGAGAAAGAGGGGTTTTTGATGACGCCTACTTACCCTGCCAAAAATGACATTTCAAATTACTTACGTAAGGTAAGGAAGAGTCATATTCTTCATCAAGGAAGGATTCTTCAGCACAAAAGCTTTCCACTCCTCCTGGTCAATTTTCCCATCATTGTTTGTATCTGCCTCCGCAAACGTCTAGTTGACATGGTGAAAGAAGTTTAAACATTTCAATGACAGTTCCTAAGTGAAATGCTGATGCCTCCAAACAAACAAAGCATGCAATGTCTTAACATGGTAAATGTTCACCACTTGACTATAACCCACTCAACGTTCTGTTTTCTCACTTGTACAAACTTTATGCACTGTGCTGAGATCTGAAACACTCTGCAAATTGTCCTTTTTTTAAAGCTAGCTAACTTCCAAACCTTTCCACTCGAACAAAATTCAACTGCACCTGATAAAACAATGTGCTTCTCCACAACTGTAGTTCAATTTTGGCACGTCCTTAGTGCTCATCCACACACTAACTAATTACCTTATCTAGAATTACTTCAATCAGTTCATCAGATAGTTGCATCTCAGACTCTGATAGCAAGGCAATGAGCATCTTTTGGACCTACAAACAACCAGAGTAAAAAGGTGGGTTAAAGTCCTTTCCTCCCTCTCTCACAAAGAATATGTATTAATCAAAAGAGATACTGAAACACCATTCATGAAACAACTGTAGAGGAGGACACAACCATAACTTGACAAAGGCTAATGAGAACGCCATCCAACAAGCACAGGATGAATGATGCCTGCAGGTGATATTTGCATCCAAAAATTAAGACACAAGGATACTGCAGCAGCAATGGCAATGCTTGGGAATGGAATTTCCAAGTTCTAATGCTTGGAGAAGGCCGGTTCTTGCACCTATGCTAAACAGTGCACAACAATATCATGCCAAAAATAACCATTACCAACCACACCACTATACAAACACAACAGGTTGTCCATGCAAATCTAACCCAGGTTGAGCATATCTATGATACCAATTTCATATTCATCAAAATCACAATTCAACTCTCATTTCATCTATACCCTCAAGGTCATACATGCAACACACTGGTACCTTTTGTTTAGACTCATGCCTCACCATAAAAAGTTTCATATCCCTCTATCAAGATTTTTGAGAGGCAATCAGCCCTATGATGGGGCCCATATGATGCATGCAAGTATTGGTGGATCAAAAGATTTCCCCAATTACGGGCTGAACTTTCAAACCTTCATAGTCAAGGTCTAGAGGAACTCCTAAAGTAGGGCATTTATAATGGGAACACCAACCAAGGGATGTCCTTATCAAAAGCTCAAGGAGCCCCATTGATACATGAGCCTGCTCGCCATAGCCTCCTCTTGCTGGTAAGTATCAACCAGCTTGGCCAGCCCTTTCAGTACCTGTGTAACATCTGCGCTAAAGGCCATAACTGATGATGAAGTCTCACATGCTTGCCTTACTCTATGTGGCCAATCTATAGTCCAATGCCTACCACAGACTATGCATCTACATAAAACTATAGAAAAGGGATTGTTGGGATGTAAAGGTCCTTTATTCACCTCCGTGTATTGTACACATGTATTATTATATTGTGCATGTGAATACACCCTTACGTGCCCTAAGTATTAATACATTTTATTATGTGTACCAACACATTGTTGGTACGCCCAAATCATATCATACTCTCTCTGTCACTCTCACTCACCTGCACTCTTCTGCTGCTGAAGATCTTCATACTTCCTGATAGCTACTCACAACAACTGGTATCAGAGCACAGGTTGTGCACGCTTCCCGAGACCAGTAGGTAGGCTGCAGCTCAACAAGTCAGGCATGACCTGATGGGACCAGCAACAAGCACAGGCACACCAATTGGACTGCTCGATAGGCACACGCGACAAGCACACCAAACGGACTTCTCGACAAGTCGGGTGTGACCTAACCGGACCAGCTGATGGAGCTGATGGCTGACGACCAGCATGCAAGTCGACGGGTGGATAAGCAGCAGAAACAAGAGACATGGGTAGACAGGTCGCGACGCAAGTGGACTGCAAGCACACGCGGCAGACCAACGAGACGCAACGGGAAGGCGGGTCAACAGCCCCCCCCCCCCCCCCCCTTTTTAAATCAGAAATTCTTTCAATCTTTCTTATCCTCTTGCTCTGAGGGGGGTTTGTGCATGGAAGCACAGTTTTCAAATCTATGCAAATCTGCTTCGGGAAACTTGGGGCTTTTCCCAGATTTGATGTTTATGCTTGACAATGACATTGTGTCAGAAATTGCATACATCGTGCGTGTTGACCTTAGTTAAATTGGGGATTTTGCCAAATTTGTTGGAATTTTGCTCATCCGAGTAAAATTTCATGACATTGGACCTGAAAATTTTGGGGCTTTTCATGTAATGATGAAATTTTGCTCAGCTAGGACAGATTGGCTGACATTTACGCACTATTGGACCTGGAAACTTGGGACTTTGTGCAGATTTTGGTAAATTTCTGCAGTATTTACCCATGTGGTGACTGGTTTATGTAAAAACAGCAAAGGATTATTGCTGCTGGTTGGGTATGAACAGCAGTGTATTTGCTGGTTCAGCTTGCGCTCTTGTAGTTCAATGCATTTACTCTTGTGTTTGTGATAAAAATGGCTGCAATTTCTTCCAACTCTAACATTAAGAGTTTGATGGAAATCAAATAGTTTGATGGTTAAGGTTTTGACCTTTGGAAAAACCATATGCAAGGCATACTATTCCTAAAGGATTGTGAGGATACTTTGCAAGAAGATAAATCTGCACAAATATCTGATGCAGATTGGGCCAGAGTCAACAAAAAGGTTGTGGCTTATATAAAGATGGGTGTTCAATGACATTTTGACAGACATTAAGGGATTAGATACTCGTTATGCAATATGGGAGAAGTTGAAAACTACCTATGAGATCACTACACTTGTTAATCAAGTGCATTTAATGCGCAAGTTGGTGAATATGCGGTTGGATGAGTCCAAGCCTATAGCTGAGCACTAGAGTGCATTTACAGGTATTTTAAATCAACTCAAGGATGCTAATTTGGATTTTGATATAAGTTGAGGGGGATCTTTCTGATCATGACACTACCTAATTTCTAGGAGACCTTGGTAGTTTCTACTGAGTTCACATCTACTGAGTTTAAGTCTTTTTGTGACTTACATGGAATCAAGAGGGAGCTTACAGCTCCTTACAGCCCTTCTTTAAATTGGGTGGTTGAAAGATACAATAGGACTTTATGTGAAAGAGTGCAGTGCATGCTGTTCACTGCTAATCTCCCTCATGAATTTTGGGAAGAGGCACTTAAAACCGCGGCTCACATTTGCAACTGCTCTCCAAACAGGTCCTTAAGTAATGGCATCCCTGAGGAGGTTTGGTCCAGCAAATCGGCCTCATATGACCATTTACGGATATTCGGTTGTGATGCTTTTGTACATGTTAGAGAGGAGCTGAGAAGTAAACTTGACCCGAAATCCACCAAAGGCATGTTCATGGGCTATGGTGATGAGGGTGAATTTGTCTATAGAGTGTAGTTACCACAGCCCAAGAAAATTGTTCGCAACCGTAATGTTGTGTTTAATGAGGCAAAGTTATTGAAAAGTACTTTAGCCTCTAATGAAGACATGAAAAATGTCAAATTTCAGAATTTGCAGCCATCTATTACTTCAAATGATGAGCCTCATGATGCTATACCACAGGCTGAAATTGATGATCAGCCGGTTATTTTTGAGCCAAATGATGATGGACAGCAAATAAAAGCACAAGGAGGTCATGGACAGCAAGATAGACTTGCTGATTATGAAAACGCAGGTGCTAGAAATGAAAATGAAGGTGTTGTACAGCATGAACAGCATGCTAAAAATGGCTTACAGCAGCCAATAAATGCTGAAAATAACATACCTCCAGATGTAGACCCAATTCCTTAGAATGTAGATCATTGGGTACGCAAGTCTACACGCTTAAGAAGGCAGTCACATAGGTATGACCCCTCTTTGTACTATGTGATGCTTACAAATGAGGGTGAGCCTCTTACATATAAAGAGACCAAGTCATGCAACTTCAGCAACAGTAAGTGAGAGCTAGCTATGCAGGAAGAGATTAAATCTCTATAAGCTAATGATACTTGGGATCTAGTGTCGTTGCCCAAAGAAAGAAAGCCTCTTCCAAACAAATGGGTTTACAAAGTAAGGACACTTGATGGGAAACCCAAGTACACGGCAAGACTGGTTGCCAAAGGGTATGCACAGAAGAAAGGGATTGACTTTCAAGAGGTCTTCTCACATGTTGTGAAGATGACCACTCTACGTGTGCTTTTTTCTCTCACTATTGTATTGGATTTAGAGTTGTACCAAATGGATGTGAAAACAGCTTTTCTGCATGGTGACATTGATAAGGAGATCTATATGAAACAACCTGAGGACTTTGTAGTTCGTGGAAAAGAGCAGTTGGTGTATAAACTAAAACGCAACTTATATGGGCTGAAGCAAGCACCATGATAGTGGTACAAAAAGTTTGACACTTTTATACTCTCTGGATTTACACCCAGCCATGCAAATCATTGTTTATACATGAAAAAGGATATAGATGGCAACCCTATCATACTTGTTTTGTATGTGGATGATATGTTGCTAGCTGGGAAAAGAAAGACTAGCTTGGATGCTCACAAAGATCGGCCGAAATCAGCTTTCTCCATTAAAGATTTGGGGAATACAAAGCATATATTGGACATGAGGATTCGCCTCAAGGATAGAATGCAGAAATTGTTGTTCTTATCTCAAGAGAAATACATTGAAAAGGTACTGGACAGATTTAACATGGCTAAAGCTAAGCCTCTTGGGGGTGTCCTTACCTCCATATCTTAATCTTAGTAAAGCCAACAGCCCAAAAGATAACATGGAAGCCAATGCTATGAAGGAAGTCCCTAATGCATCAGCTTCTGGCTCTCTTATGTATGCTATAGTCACTACTCATCCACACATCGCTCATGCAATAGGAGTTGTCAGCAGGTTATGTTAAATCCTGGCAAACCACATTGGGAGGCTGTCAACTGTATTCTTTGATATCTAAAGGGTACACAAAGAAAGTGTACTTGCTATGGGCACGGTGCACTTAGACTACAGGGTTATTGTGATGTAGACATGGCAGGTGACTTGGACACTCGCAAGTCCACTAGCGGGTTGTAAAGAAAAATACCCTAACACAAAAACATAAACAGAAACCGTACGACAAAGCACAGACTGATAAAAAGAACACAGTTAGGGTTAGAGTTAGAGTAACTCAGAGACAATGAACACAGTGAATAAATTAAATGATATGACTACTAATAATACAATGCTCATGCAACAAACACACTATGCAGTGAATGAATATTGAACCTTGAACTCCTATATCTCTAGGATCAGGGCAGGGGTAATAAGCTGGAGAGTATGTCGTGCTCCGAACGGATCCTGAATCGCAGTAAGGCAGCCTCCGGATGTCGAACACCAGCAAACGCAGTAATGAGAAGATGGATCTGATGCAGACAGTAGTGAGAAGAGAGAAAGACTAAAAACGGAGCCTGCAATAGAGAAAAAAAACTAAAAACGCAAGCAGGACAGCCTGCAGGAGAGAGAAAGACTAAAAACGGAGTATGCAGGAGAGAGAAAGACTGAAAATGCAAGCAGGACAGCCTGCAAGAGAAAGAAAGACTGCACTGACTGCAGACAGGAGAGAGAAAACTGTCAAGGCGGCAGTTGGAACCTGCAAACGCAGCAGTTTGCTGGCGTGGCAGGCTGTACAGCAGCAGTGTAGATGAACAACAGTCAGTCGCCAGGCAGAAACAACAACAATCAGCATACGGAGGGCTGGAAACAGGTACCAAACTGTAGGGAGCAGTGATGGACAGCAAGGGCTGAGATGTCCTCCATGACCGAGATGTGGGCAGCAAGCTGGTAACACCTGAAACCTGCAAAAACGAGATTGTAAAAGAGTGAAGGGCTAGCTGTCAATTTATAGAAAATTAGGGTTCTAGATCCTCTACCACTTAACTTTCTCGATCCGCTCCCCATTTTAGGGCGCTTTGGCTAAAATAAGCCTAAAATAAGTATATTTTTGGGCTATTTAAGTGGCTAAGTGCATTTCTTAGCACAACACCCCCTCTCAGGCCCAAAATAGAGCGAGAAAAGTAGACCAACCTAAATTTTGATTTACCCCAAGGCGTCCCACCCCAAAGCAGCTAGGGTATCGGACAAAAGGTGCACGTCGGCTACCCAGTGGCCTACCAAGACTACAGAGGTGATGGATATCTTACGAAGGGAGCCCAAGTGATCCCCCCAAAGAGGTCAGGGCATCGGACCAAGGGTGCTCGTCGGCTGCCCAAGGACCTAACAAGGCCTACAAAGGCGGATGGAATCAAGAATGTACTTTTTTTAAAAAGTATTTTGAAAATACATAAGTAATATAGAGACAGCGGCCGATTAAGTGACAGATAAGAAAAGATAAAGAGAGTTTTAAACCCAAGTTATTCACAAAACTAGCAAGCCAATCCCTCGCACTAACAAGGATAAGTGCCTAAGGATGATAAAAGTGAGTGTATGTGTCAATCATGTGTTGAATATGTGAGAGGCAAAAAAAAACGGTAGGCTTAGCAAAACAAGCAAAGCAAGCAAGGATAGGGAAACTGCCTTTAGGAGAACTACCATGTGTTATGCTACGAATATGGTGGATCCTAGAGTCGACCACTCCAAAAGACCAAATAGGGATAAATACGCACAGATGCATGTTGACATGAACAGAATGCCAATGCATAGGGTAATACAAAGGGAGATGCAAGATATCATGCTCATGCAATATGCTATGCAACGGTGCCATTGGAACAGTGTTCTCATAGGAGGAGCCGCACCCTCTCAAACTAGAAAGGAAAGCAAGAGGGAAGCACCCTCTCTTTGTCAAGCTGAAGAAGTAGGGGAGGGTGTACCCAAGACGATCTTGGGTAGCAAGTACTGAAGAACCGGCCGGTTGATTGCTTTGGTCAAGATATCTGCAAAATTATCTGATGAAGACACAAACTCTAGGTGAATAGTGTCTAGCTCAACCTGCTCTCTGGAAAAGTGAAAGTGGACTCCCACATGCCGTGTCCGTGGTGTGATGATCGAATTGCCCGCAAACGCAATGGCACTCTGGTTGTCGCAATAGATAAATGTGGGAGAGTCATGTCGAAAATGAAGCGCTGCCAGTAAACTCCTCAAAAAGATGACCTCGGTGGTGTCATCGAAGAGAATCCGGTACTCAGCCTCGACCGTGGAAGCCGCCACCGTCTCTTGCTAACGGTGAACCAAGAAATGGGAGCCGTACCCAAGGTAAAGAGGTAACCGCCATGGGAACACTGGGTGTCAGGATCTCTTGCCTAATCAAAATCAATATACCCCTGCAAATATAAACTAGAACCATATATCAAGCCATAAGAAAAAGTACACCGCAAATAACACAACACACGAAGATATGCAATTCAATGTGACATGCTAGGTACTGTGAAATACTGACTGAGTATGCTAACTGAGTAAGCTAAATCTGGCCTAGTGTGAATTAACCAAAGAAGTTTTTCTACAACAGAACGATAGGTGTGTGCATCGAAGGGCTATCCTTGGGTATCCTTCGACAAGTGGACAATAGGATTAATAGGCGTGGTCACTGGCTCTGTCTGATCCGAAGTGTATTGTTCCACAAGCTGAAGTGCGTACTTCTGTTGTGACACAAAAATACATTCTCCAGAATAAACTACCTCCATCCCCAAAAAATAAGACAACAAACCAAGGTCTGTTATTTCAAATGTAGCTTTAAGCTTAGCCTTAATTTCCGCTATGGCAATAGAATCTGAACCTGTGATGATAAGTCATCAACATATAGCAGGATATAGCTAACCCTCTCTGAAGTGGATCGAAAATATAAGTTCGGGTCATAAGGGGTAGAATAGTATCCATGAGTCTGTAAGAACTCATCCATTCTATGGAACCAAGATCGCGGCGCTTGCTTCAGCCCATAAAGAGCTTTCTGCAAGCGGAATACCGTATCCCTAGGGTTCCCTGAGGGAAAGCTCGATGGCTGCTCCACATAGATTTCCTCCTCCAAGTATCCGTTCAGGAAGGCACTCTTGATATCCATCTGATGTATCGGCCAGCCGTGGTGAGCGGCGAGCGCTAGTAGCAACCGAAAGGAAGTCAACCGTGCAGTAGGGGCAAAGGTCTCTTCATAATCAATGCAGTGCTTCTGTCGAAACCCTTGCACTACAAGGCGAGCCTTGTACTTGTCTAAAGTCCCATCAGCTTTAAGCTTTGTCCGAAAAATCCTGTCCCAATGACTTTCTTGTGACTCGAATGATCCACCAATGTCCAAGTCTCATTTCGGTCAATACTCTCTAGCTCCCTTTCCATGGCCTCTCGCCATTGAGGGTGCTAAAGAGCCTCATGCCAGGTATTCGGCTCAGAATGCGCTATGTAATCAGCTGTAAACAGCGATGCAAATGATGCCTGAGAAGCAAGCCGGACAGATCTTCTAGGTCCCTCCGGAGTAGAATCCGGTGGTAGGATCCCCAAATCCCGCATGGTCTGTTGGTACTAGCGAGGTAACGGGTCTTGCGAAGGGGGCCTAGGAGGTGAAGAAATTGCAGGAATGTCAAGAGCAGGAAGTAGACCAGGCTCAGTAGGCACGATCTCTGATGATGTGGAATAAGAAAGCGGATCGGAATCCGGTGCAAAAGACTGCACAATATCCCTCTCGTCAAAGACAACATCCCACCTAACGATCACCTTGTTTATCCGAGGATCGAACAAACGATAGGCTTTCGCTTCAGAGGAATATCCCACAAAGGAGATCAGCTCGCAAAGTAGACTTTCCTATCTTGTCATCACGCGCGTGTGTGTACGCACAACACCCGAATACTCTGAAATGGGAAATAATAGGCCGAGAGCCAAAAAATGCCTCATACGGAGCCTTTTGAGGAAGAGCCGCAGTCGGGCACCAGTTGAGGATATAGACCAAAGTGTTAACAGCCTCGACCCAAAGGCGCTCAGGAAGCTCTGGTGCGAACAGCATAGAGCATACCATTTCCATGACTGTGCGGTTCCTATGCTCTACGACTCCATTCTGAGAGGGAGAGTTGGTAGAGGTGAGCTAGCGAGAAATGCCATGCTTCTGTAGAAACTCAAAAAACTCGTGGGAGATAAACTCACCACCACTATTACTTCTCATGCACCCAACACGACGACCAGTCTGGTTATGAACCAGCAGCACCCAAGCAGAAAAAAATGTGAAAGCATCTGACTTACGCTTGAGGAAGTACACCCACATGTATCGAGAATGATCGTCCACTATAAAAAAGAAGTACAACGCGCCGTTCAAAGCAGCAGTGGATATCGGCCCACAAAGATCAACGTGAATCAATCTAAGAGGCTCCACAGCTCTATGTGTAGACTGCTGAGGAAATGGGGTATGGTACTGCTTCCCGAGCTGATAGACTTTACAAACATCTCGAGCTAGCTTCAGGCGTGGAAGGCCCTCAACCATCTCACGGCGTGACAACTCATAAAGTGAGTCATAACCAAGATGCCCTAAGCAAAAATGCCGAAGACACTTATTGTGCGTAGCCTCCCGAGATGTGGCTAAGGCCTGGAAGCTATGGAACATGGAGCCTTCGGCAGTCGGCTCAGTTAGAAAGTGTGTCATGTGGTATAGGCCATTAGGCTGTGCCTCACCGTGAGCAATCACTGAACCAGACAGAGAGTCAAGGACCTCGACTGTGGTCGCTATAAAGAAAACTCCTCACCCCAACCGGCAAAGCTATTGAACAAATAACAAGTTCACCCCTAGCTGAGGGACATGATATACATTGTCCAGCGAAGCCAGATCCGAACCCTTGTCAGTGGCAAAACTGACGCAACCTTGAGCTTGAATCTTGATCGAGGAGTTGTTTCCTACACGGACCCGCCCACCTGCAGGGGCTCGGGTACGGAAAATGTCCTCTATACGAGTCATGTGATATGTAGCTCCACTGTCCACAATCCAAACTAGAGCTGAAGTGCTCGACTGTGACGAATGGACCTCTGCAATAACCTCGTCGGGAGGCAACTCACAGATGTGGACGAGACTCGTATCTGATGTCTCTATGAAGACAATACGGGCCTCTGCAAACCAATCAAACAAGCCCTCTGGAGTTGACAACGTTGTCGACTAAGATGACTGTGCCGTGGCAGTGTGAGTTTGACCTTTAAACTGCCCCTTGCCATCACCCTGCCTCCCCTGCTAGGGGTTGCTCGACTGAGGGGCGAGGGCCTGAGACTTAGGTTTTGGTGCTGTGCCTCGTGCCTTTGATCGACACTCATCGTCAAAATGGTCAGCCTTTTGACAATGTTGACAATACCTATTCTTTTTAGGTACATTCTACCACCCAGGTTTTTAATTGTGACTGGGAGTTTTCTTGAGAATTCCCAGATTGATTTAGCTTTTGAGTTTGATTTTGATTTTGAGTGGAGGTTTGGTTTGGTTTGGCCTTTCCTTGTTGCCCTTTCTGAGAATAAGCAAGAAGAGCCCCCTCTGAAGAGGAATTCATATGAAACTGATCAAACAACCGTGCATAACGCAATAGCTATCACTCAAATTCATAGAATGCAGGCATGGTAGACTTTAAAACTATTCCTTCCACAAAATTGAAGTATTTCTTGGGGAGTTTATTTAGGAACAATATGTTAGATATGATCAATGCCCCACCCTCATTAGGTGCTACCAATGATCCATGGTGCTCAAAGTTGTAAGGCCTCCATTATGAGGAGAAGCCAAATGTGAGCCCGGACATTGATTGAGTCCTGACTTGTATATCAGATGAGGTCTATGTGACCGGATGGCAAAAAGGTGACCGTTGTGGGTCTAATCTTTGGGTTAGACGGAGTAGTTAAGCTGGTAGCAACTCGAGGCGCATTGCATCGAGTTGTGGGATAAGGGAGTTAAAAGAGGCCCCTATTGTGGGGTCCGGGGGCCACGGAAGCGGCCCCTGGCTGGGGGGTCCAAGGGGGGCCAGTGGCCCCCCTGGCAGGGGTCTGGGAGCAGCGCCCCCAGCCCAATGGTAAAGGGAATATTCCCTGGCCGACTAGTCGAGGCTTATATGGTAGGTCGGCCAAGCCAACCTCACAGCCTTCGCAGGCTATAAAAGCTAAACCCCTTCACAGCCATCGATCACTCATCTTTCACCCAGTCAGAGTTGTTGTTCCAGCTAGCCTTAAGCTCTTCACCTATCTTCTGTCTAGATCGCCATCTAAGCTTCACACAGTGGAAGCGCACGGGTGGACAGAGCCATCTTTGTATCAATTGTTTGGAGCTAAAGAATTTACTGATTCTCCTCTTATCTGTTGTATACTCTCTATCTCTTTCTCAGATTCTGTTCGCTGCGCCGTGTAATATTTTACATGGTATCAGAGCCCAAGGGGCTCTAGAGATCGGAAAGTGTGCAAGAGGCAAAGGCTTCAACAGCAAAGAGAAACTATGTCGACTTCCGAAAGCGGTTCTGGCGCATCAGGAAGCGGTGCAGGAGATGGTGCTGCTGTTGGAAGTTCAAAATTACAACTATCCTTGATTCTTATGAGCTTCTGGAGACTGTGCTGGGGACTGACACAGAACCACAGCCTACCCCCGACCAATCAAATCCTAGTATGATGATTCCTCCAAATGCAGATCTTCTACGAGCTTGGAAACAAAGGAATGCAGATGCATTGTGTGCCTTAGTTACAAGCTGTTCTGACAGTGTTCTGACTTTGATTCAGCATACAACCAAAGAGTCAGAGGCTTGGAATGTACTAAGGAGTCAGTATGAAACACGAAACCAAACAAGGATTCAAAACTTGGAGAATCAACTAGCAGCGAAGAAGTTTGCTGAAGGAGAGACAGTAGAAGCATTCATCACTCGAATTAAGAATTTGCGCGACCAGATGGCTTGCGCTGGGATACAAAAGACTAGAGAAGAGCTAGCTCGGAGGTGTCTTCGGATTTGTCCACAAAAGTTTGATGGACTAGTAACTGCCCTTAATACTCAGGTGAGACCTCAAGCTTTGACTTTTGAGGAGTTTTGTGCATTATTAATGGAGGAGGAGTTGAGGCTGAAAGCCCGAGAAGAAAGCAACAATGGAGATGCTGCATTCTCTGCCAATGCAAAAGGCAAAGGTGGTAAGCAACAATGGAGATGCTGCATTCTCTGCCAATGCAAAAGGCAAAGGTGGTTCCTCCACCAACAATGATGGTGACAAAAAGAAGAAGGGCGGCAAGAAGAAGTTTCAAGGAAAGTGCTTCTACTGCAAGAAGAAAGGACATGCAATTGCAGATTGTCGTGTCAAGAAGGCAGATGAAAAGAATGGTACTCTTAAAGTAAAGGGAAAGAGACAGCCAATACGGCTGAAACAGAGTTGGAATTATTCATGGCGACCATTGAGGAAGTGTGCTCCTCGGCACAAGAAGAATCTACCACTGACTCATGGGTGTTGGATAGTGGGGCCTCCCGTCGGATTTGCAATGTTGAAGGAGATACAAAAGCAAGGTATGGTTGCTCACCTACCTACAATAAATGAATTGAAGGAACCATGTGAAGCTTGTATGATGGGCAAGCAACAGAGAAAGGCATTTCCACAAGAAAGCAAGAATAGAGCACAGACTCCTCTAGAGTTGGTGCATGCTGACTTGTGTGGTAAGATGCCTACACAGGCCTTGGGGGGATCTTCTTATTTTATGTTGATTGTCGACGACTACAATAGGAAGATGTGGATGTACTTCCTTCGTGATAAGGCTCAAGCTTTTGGTAAGTTTAAAGAATGGCTAAAACTTGTTGAGAATGAAACAGGGAAAAGTGTGAAGAAATTTAGAACAGATTGTGGTGGTGAGTTCAACTCAAAGGAGTTTGAAGGGTTTTGCAAGAGCAAAGGTATCAAGCGTCAATTGACGACGCCTGACACACCTCAGCAGAATGGTGTTGTGGAACGCAGGAATCGCACCATTGTGGAGATGGCAAGATGCATGCTAAAGGACAAGGGATTGCCTAACCATTTTTGGGCTGAAGCTGTTAATACTGCAGTCTACATTCTAAATCGGAGCTACACAAAGGCTCTCAAGGGAAAAACACCTCATGAGCCTTACACTCCTAAGAAACCATCTGTCTCACATTTCAAAATTTTTGGATGTGAATGTTATGTTCATGTTCCAAATGAGAAGAGAAACAAGTTAAAACCAAAAAGCAGAAAATGTATCTTCTTGGGTTATAGTGATGAGCAGAAGGCTTACAAATTATATGACCAAGAGGCAAAGAAGATCATCGCGAACCGTGATGTGGTGTTCAAGGAGGAGCCGCATACAGTGGAGGAGGAGAAGGCAAGTTCTTTCACTTTATCATCAAGCGAAGAAGTAGTCCACTATGAACCTGTCCCGAGAGCTGTCCCTATCCTTAAGGAGGAGGAAGCATCATCTTTAGATGATGAGGAAAAAGTTCACCAACCTGACATCACCCCACCGGAAGAGCCATTGCCACGCTAGGTGAAGCAGCTCTATGACCACAATAATCCTATGCCTGCATCTGTTCTTGATGGTTGAGATTATGAGAGAAGTAGAGGAGCCAACTGACTTAGAAAAAGCACTTGCAGATCCATCATAGAAGGCTGCTATGCAAGCGGAGTATAACAGCATAATGAAGAATGACACTTGGGAGCTAGTGGATTGACCAATAAAGCGGAAGGTTATTGGCACCAAGTGGATCTGGAAGGTAAAGTACAAGGCTGATGATACCTTAGAAAAGTACAGAGCTAGACTGGTTGCCCAAGGATTTTCACAAGTTGAAGGATTTGATTTTCAAGAATCATTTGCCCCAACTGCCAGAATGACCACTATTCGCACAGTACTTGCAGTGGCTGCCCACAAGAAATGGCCAGTGTACCAAATGGATGTTAAGTCAGCATTCCTAAATGGTGACCTCAAGGAGGAGGTGTACGTGGCTCAGCCACCAGGGTTTGAGGCCCCCCATTCTGAAACAAAGTGTGTAAGCTGAAGAAGGCATTGTATGGGCTGAAACAAGCCCCCAGAGCATGGTACCAGCGGATAGATAAGTTCTTTTTAAACCTAAACTTCAAAAGATGTGCCTCAGATGCTAACTTGTATGTTTATAGGGATAGTAAAAAGTTTGTAGTGATTGTCCTATATGTGGACGACCTTCTTATTACAGGTGACTATGAAGATATAATCAACCAAACTCGAAAGGCTTTGAGTTTTGAGTTTGAAACGACAGACTTAGGCTTGCTGCACTATTGTTTGGGGATTGAAGTCTGGCAAGAGGCAAGAAAGATCTTCATCTCTCAAAAGAAGTATGCATGGGAGATCTTGAAGGCATTTGACATGACCGAGTGCAAGGAGATAGCTACACCTATGGAGGTGAATGCAAAGTTATCCGTCGAGGATACATCAGCACTAGCAGACATTGGGAGGTATAGGAGGTTAGTCGGCAGTCTAATCTACTTGTGTAACACCAGACCATATATCAGTTTTGTTGTTGGTGTTTTGAGCAGATTCTCAAACAAACCTCATGAGAGTCATTGAAAGGCTGGGATGCGAGTGCTCAGATACTTGAAGAAAACTCTTGACTATGGTATCACATACAGTTTCGGAACTTCTCTTGTGGGGAACTGTGACTCAAATTGGGCAGAAGACAGTGATTCCAGGAAGCCAGTTTCTGGTTATTGTTTCTCTTTGGATTCAGGAATTTTCTCTTTGATTAGTAAGAAGCAACCAACAGTGGCATTGTCTTCTACCAAAGCAGAGTACAAGGTAGCTTGTTTTGTTGCATGTGAAGCAGTATGGTTGAGAAGGATTCTATGGCATATGGGAGTGCAAGATGGAGAACCAACTATGTTGAGATGTGACAATCAGAGTTGCATTGCCATTGCCAAAAATCAGGTGTTTCATGCACGCACCAAACATATAGAGATCCAGTATCACTATGTGCGTGATTTGATGGAGGATGGGATAGTGGAACTGGTCTACTGTCCAACAGAAGAGAATCGAGCAGATATCTTCACCAAAGCACTTACGAAGGATCTGCTTCAAGTTCATCTTCAAAGACTCGGCATTGGGCCGAGGAGATAGTTCACCTATGGATGGACATTGAGGAGCGGTGTTAGATATGATCAATGCCCCACCCTCATTAGGTGCTACCAATGATCCATGGTGCTCAAAGTTGTAAGGCCCCCATTATGAGGAGAAGCCAAATGTGAGCCCGGACATTGGTTGAGTCCTGACTTGTATATCAGATGAGGTCTATGTGACCGGATGGCAAAAAGGTGACCGTTGTGGGTCTAATCTTTGGGCTAGACGGAGTAGTTAAGCTGGTAGCAACTCGAGACGCATTGCATCGAGTTGCGGGGTAAGGGAGTTAAAAGAGGCCCCTATTGTGGAGTCCGGGGGCCGCAGAAGCGGCCCCTAGCTGGGGGGTCCCAGGGGGCCAGCGGCCCCCCTGGCGAGGGTCTAGGGGGAGCGCCCCCGGCCCGATGGTAAAGGGAATATTCCCTGGCCGACTAGTGGAGGCTTATATGGTAGGTCGGTCAGGCCAACCTCACAGCCTTCGCAGGCTATAAAAGCTAAACCCCTTCACAGCCATCGATCACTCATCTTTCACCCAGTCAGAGTTGTTGTTCCAGCTAGCCTTAAGCTCTTCACCTATCTTCTATCTAGATCGCCATCTAAGCTTCACACAGTGGAAGCGCACAAGTGGACAGAGCCATCTTTGTATCAGTTGTTTGGAGTTAAAGAATTTATTAATTCTCCTCTTATACGTAGTACAGAATTCAGTGAGGAGACGCCGATACTCAGCCAACTTAACTTTCAAATCATCCCGATCAGTGATTTTGAAAAGCTGAAGCTCATGGTCAAGATTAATACAACGGGTCCTATCTCAGCCGCATAGCGGTCAGTCAAGTGTGCCCATCGCTCTGACGCTAAGTCAAAATGTTGAAGCTGAGAATGAAACTCTGGCAATAAGCCCTGCATCAGCTCGACAATAGCAGAGGCATTTCTAGCCTTCCATGAGTGGACGACCTCGTATGGAACAAATGCGGGATTGGGTTGGGGTTCCAACCCCTACACTAGATCCCATAGGTTCTGTGAATCAAGGACATGTCTCATCAAATTCGACCAAGTAGTAAAGTTTGACCCGTTAAAACAAGTCTTGTCATTAAATCCATTCTTGGCAGAAGATGAGCTAGAACTATGAGATGTCGTGTGGGTGGAGTAAGATGATGGTGGGAAAGATGGTGAAGGTGAGAGTGTCTGATAAGAATAAGGAGGAGGAGAAAGAGGTGGGTAGGCAAAAGTAGGCTGTGCGTGTCCAATGAATGCTGATTGATGCGAAGGTACTGGAACATGAATGTTTCCATAAGGTGCCGGTGTAGGTAGAGGCACTGGGACACAATAGCCTTATTCAAAGTAAGGCTGGGACACAACATTATGACCAGAAGGTCCACTAGGCAATGCCATGGAGGCAAACTGTGGAGGCAACTAATCCACACTCAGGAGAGACTGAGTGGGATACCCAGGCTGCAATGATCCCGAAAGTGTGTATGAGGTAGGTGGAACACCACCCGACTGAGAGAAGGATGAGGTTCTAAAGGATGTGCCTATGTTTTCATAACCCCTCGGTGTGATATGCGGTGCGACATGAGGTGTCTGAAATGGAAATGTAAATGGTGTAAATAGAAGTGGTGAAGCAACGGAAAAATGTGGTGGGATGGGTGGGTTTTGAAAGTGAGATGTATGAGGTACAGATTCTTTTCATTCATTTTTATCATTTAAAGACTGAAAATAAAACTGTGAAGATGATGATACACCATGTAATGAAGTGAAAGGAACACCAAATTCATTCTGATTATGTGAAGTAGACAGAAAAGAAGGAAGGACAGAAGAAGAGTCACCTGGCTTTTTCTTATAATTCCCGCGACGTGTGTTAACATACAAAAATTGGTCCTCTAGAGCACATTTTCCGTAATCAACAGACTGGACTCTTTCTTTCACATGATCTCTACCAGTATATTGCAAAACAGAAGAGGTAAAAGAAGAAGGCACAAAAGACGAATCAAAAGTACCTTGCACCGGAGAGGACGAAAGAGTCTGAAAAAATGAAACATACTCCAGATCTTGCTCTCCAAGAGAGGGGCCCATCCCTAATGGAGGTCTCGACGGCCCTGCAACATCATCAGACTTACGCACAACATCTGAAGAGTGAAATCCATGCATACCTTCATTTAGAAGCTTTTTTTTGAAGGGCAATCCTTCAATCGAGCTCCTCAATCTTCTTTTGTCGATAGGCTATGATCAGTTTATATTCCTCAGAGGTCAGCTTGCCTATCTTTTCCTCCATGTACTCAGATGTTTCTCCCACCATGTCAGAACTTTGTGGAGCAAGCTGATCGGCCCACTCTCTCTCGGTTCTTTGCATAGGTTGATCTAGAGACTAAATTGGTGTTGATGTGTTCGAAGTCATTTGATTCTACTGTTGTTCTTGATTCTTGCGAAAAGCTTTCAGACCAAAGGCCTAGGTTTCTCAGAGAGTATCAAGCTCTGATACCGTGTAAAGAAAAATACCCTAACACAAAAACATAAATAGAAACCGTACGACAAAGCACTGACTGATAAAAAGAACACAGTTAGGGTTAGGGTTAGAGTAACTCAGAGACAATGAACACAGTGAATAAATGAAATGATATGACTACTAATAATACGATGCTCATGCAGCAAACACACTATGCAGTGAATGAATAATGAACCTCGAACTCCTGTATCTCTAGGATCGGGGCAGGGGTAATGAGCTGGAGAGTGTGTCATACTCCAAACGGATCTCGAATCGCAGCAAGGCAGCCTTCGGATGTCGAACACCAGCAAACGCAGCAGTGAGAAGCCGGATCTGATGCAAACATCAATGAGGAGAGAGAAAGACTAAAAACGGAGCCTGCAAGAGAGAGAAAAACTAAAAACGCAGGCAGGACAGCCTACAGGAGAGAGAAAGACTAAAAACGGAGCCTACAGGAGAGAGAAAGATTGAAAACGCTGGCAAGACAGCCTGCAGGAGAGAGAATGACTGAAAACGCAGACAAGACAGCCTGCAAGAGAGAGAAAGACTGCAGCGACTGCAGACAGGAGAGAGAAAACTGTCAAGGTGGCAACTGAAGCCTGCAAATGCAACAGTTTGCTGGCGTGGCAAGCTATATGACAGTAGTGCAGATGAACAACAGTCAATTGCCAGGCAGAAACAGCAGCAATCAGCGTACAAAGAGCTGAAAACAGGCACCACCCAGACTGTAGAGAACAGTGATGGACAGCAAGGGCTGAGATGTCCTCCGTGACCGGGGTGTGGGCAGCAAGCTGGTAACACCCGAAACCTGCAAAAACGAGATTGTAAAAGAGTCGAGGGCTAGCTGTCAATTTATAGAAAATTAAGGTTCTAGATCCTCTTCCACTTAACTTTCTCGATCCGCTCCTCATTTTAGGGTTTTGGCTAAAATAAGCCTAAAATAAGCATGTTTTGGGATTCTTTAAGTGGCTAAGTGCATTTCTTAGCACAACACGGGTATGTCTTTACACTTACTGGTGGGGCCGTTTCTTGGTGCTCCAGGTTACAAAACATCATAGCACTGAGTACTACTAAAGCTAAATACATATCAACAACTAAAGCTTCTAAGAAAACTATACGGTTAAGCAAACTTGCACAAGATCTCGACATGTCTATGAGTACTCCAATGTTGGAATGTAATAGCCCCAGAGTGTTATGTATGTGGCTAAGAATGCCATGTATCATTCATGCACAAAGCATATAGATGTGAGATATCACTTTATCAGACAGATTCTGAAAGATGGTCTAATCGCATTGATCAAGATCAAAACACAAGATATCCCTGCAGATGTTCTCACTAAAAGTCTAAGCAAGGCTTAGCATGAGCATTGCACACAACTAGTGGGAGTTGGTTAAAGGTTCACTTCAGACCTTTAAGTGGGAGGTTGTTGGAATGTAAAGGTTCTTTATTCACCTCCGTGTATTGTACACGTGTATTATTATATTGTACATGTGAATACACCCTTACGTGCCCTAAGTATAAATACATTTTATTCTTTGTGTACCAACACATTGTTGATACACCCAAATCATATCGTACTCTCTCTGTCACTCTCACTGCTGAAGATCTTCACGCTTCTCGATAGCCACTTACAACAAGGATGTGTTGGGAATAAAGAGCCATCGTGCCTTTTATATGTGCATTGGTGTGAACACACTCTTAGGCACATTATACTTTCATACATATATCTATCTAAAACCTAAAGTGGTACACTCGTCATTGTACCTAAAAAACGTGTTCACTCTATACTCTGCTCTCTCGCACTTTCCCTGTCTCTCACTGCGCGTAATGACTGTCTGTCTCGATCTCCGTGCCTAATCGATTCCTTCAAACTGGTATCAGAGCAAATGGTTCACTCAAGCTATTGAGAGGTGCAGGCGACACGCAAAGTCTCATGTAAGAGTCTTGTGGACTACTGAGGAGCCAGCAAGAGGCAATGCGAGCAGGAATCGCTAGCGTGTTGCTAGCGGGCTATGACTAGTCGGGGTCCAGCGTGGACCAAGGCAACCGCACAGGCAGTAGCATGACGGGCTGCGACAGCATGGACCAAAAAAAAACGACTGCAGCTCGTAACGGAACCAGCAACTCATGACGACCAGCAGCGGGCAAGGAGACCTAATGGAGCAGCGCTACAGAGAGGCCTGACGGGTCAACGACCAGCAGCGGGCAAGCAAACCTGACGGGGGGTGCAACGCATGACGTGCAACACATGATGGAGCAAAGCGCGACGGGGAGTCCTGATGGGTCAACGGACCCGTCACTCAAAAATTTTTCTTTCAAATTTTTTTTTCTCAAACTCCTCTTAATCGAGGTTCGCGTGTGCAAGCACAAAACATTAACTTTGTGCAATTTTGGCCTAGAAAGCTGAGCCAAACTGAGCACTGTTCGTAGAAAATTGAGGCATCTGCGTCGGAATTGCAGACGTTGTGTGCATTTGAATTGGGGAACTACAAAATTGTTGAAATTTTGCTCATCTGAGTGAAATTCCTCAACATTTAGCCCATAGATTTAGGGCTTTTTCCAGATTTGGAAAATTTGATACAAGACAAGAAAATTTGTCTCAAAAATTGCAGGAATTGGTGAGATTTTGTCCCCGACATTTGGGACTTTTTATGTACATGCACAAATTGGGCTGAAATTGACCCAATTTCTCGACATTGAGGCACATTGGACCCCAAACAATTTGGGGCTTTTGCGATTTGGGCAAAATTTGTGCAGCATTTGGCCATTTTATGTACATCCAGGTTGAATTCTGCGCAATTTGGATATCAACACTTGGTAAAATTTGGGGGCTTTGCTGAAATTGCTTTATTTTGGCAAAATTGGACAGTCCTATGCATGACAGAGGAAATGCAGATGTGTGTTTGACGCTTTTGAGCACAAAATTTTGGGGCTTTTGACCGTTCATGTCAAAATTTATGCCCATGGGTACACGTTCAACAGAATTTGCAGCTGAAATTTTGGGATTTCTCATGTAACGTGATGAACATGCCTTTTGGAACAGCTGTAATCAGTTGGATAATGTTGTAGCACTTGGTTTGGTGCTTCTAAAAACTGAATTACAGATCTGAAATCTGTACTTCTGCGTGGTCATTTATTGCTGATTGGTACTTATTTGTACCTTGGTCACTTGGGTGATAATTTGGGCTTGCATTTACTGGTTTTTTGGTCACTTTTGAGCTGAAAACCATGGCTGGCAACAATGACAGCATTAATTTGATGCATATAAAGAAGCTTGAAGGCGCACATAATTTCGTTGGAAGAACTGTATGCACAGAAGAGCGCTGCAAGTAAAGTGTATTGGCTGAAAAAGCTTATGGATTTGCGCATGAAAGACGGTACAGCAATGTCTACTCACTTGAGTGAGTTTAACTCCATTTTCAGCCAGCTGGTTGCCCTGAAGTTTATGATTGATGAGGAATTTAAGGCTACTTTCTTGCTTTGCACTCTACCAGAGCGTTGGGATACATTCAGGACTGCTATGAGCAATTCTAATGTGATCCTTTTGTATGCTGATGTAGAGAGTGCTCTACTTATGGAAGAGATGAATCGGCAAGACAATGCATCCAGCAAGTCTTCTAGTGCTTTGCATACTAGGGGCAAATCACAACAAGAAGGCAAATATGATGGCAAGGGACGCAGTAAATCACGAGACAAAGATATTGAATGCCATCATTGTGGCAAGAAGGGTCACTTTAAACGTGACTGCTACAAATGGAAGAAAGAGAAAGAAAAAGGCAAGAAGACAGATGATTGCAAGGAAGAGAAAAAGGGCAGTCGGCCTAAGAAAAGCTGTGTAAAAATTGAAGAGGTGAATATAGTCACTCATGACAGTGACAGTGGGAGTAATGTACTCTTTGCCTCTTCACATTTTGGTGCACATGCTCTACTTGTAGATATAGATGATGACATGCATACCTGGATTCTTGATTCAGGTGCTTCTTTTCATGTCACCCCTCATCGTGAGTGGTTTTCCGTATATACAAGGGGTCGACATGGTGTTGTCCATCTTGGGGACAACTATGCATGTGAGATTGCAAGTATTGGCAGTGTGCAGTTATAGTTTCAGCATGGCTCTGTCTTTACACTTCAGCATGTACGACATGTACCTCAACTCAAGAAGAGCTTGATTAGCACAGGGCAGCTAGATGATGATGGTTTTCATACCACCTTTGGTGATAGAAAATGGAAGATCTGTAAGGGATCGAGGGTTATTGCCAAAGGTTGCAAGAGTGATACGTTGTATCCACTCCATGTATCTAGTGTGCGTGACCATGTTGTTGTCGTGACCGAGCAACCAAGTGTTTCTTTGTGGCATGGCCGGTTGGGACACATGAGTCAAACAGGAATGAAAGTGCTTTCTCGTTTGGGTTACTTGCCTTGTCTTCGTTATGCTGATTTTGAGCACTGTGATCATTGTATTTATAGCAAACATGCACAGACTTCTCACAAAAAGTCTCTTTCTTTGAAATCTTCTCCTCTAGAGTTAGTACATTCAAATGTATGTCAAATACCAGGATTATCTTTAGGAGAAAATAAATATTTTGTCACCTTTGTCGATGATGCTACACGGAAAGTATAGTTTACCCTATTCGTAGCAAGGATGAACTGCTTGACAAGTTTAAAAAATTATTGGCATTGGCTGAAAATCAGACAGATAAGACACTTAAGTGTCTTCGTTCTGACAATGGTGGGAAATATATGTCCAAAGCCTTTCAGCCATTTTGTAACAGCAAAGGGATAAAGAGGGAGCTCACTGCCCCTCATAATCCACCCCAAAATGGAGTTGCAGAGCGTATGAATTGGACCATCTAGGATAAGGTCCGTATGATGCTATCTCATGCTGCATTACCCCATGGTTTTTGGGCAGAGGCTGTTATGACAACCGTTCACTTGATTAATCGGTCACCAAACAGGTCTTTGGGGGGGGGGGGGGGGGGTCGGGCAAGCCACCTTCATATGCTCATTTGAAAGTGTTTGGCTGCGAGGCTTTTGTGCACATTCGTAAAGAAAAACGCAACAAACTTGAGCCAAAGTCCTGTAAATGTATTTTCCTAGGATATGGTGATGAGGGTGAAATGGGGTATAAATTGTGGAATCCTGAGAAAAGGAAAATAGTACGCAGCAATGACGTTATCTTCCGGGAAGATCGCATGCACAAACAACCCGAAAAGACTAAGGAGGTCCGTAGGGTTGTATTCCGGGAAGAAATACCTTTTGGACAGCAAAATGTGTCCACTGTACAGCAGCAAATACCTGCTGTAAATGAACCTGTAAATGCAGGAAATGATGCTGGAAATGATCAGCCAGCTATTGCCCATGAAAATGAGCCATTACATGTGCAAGAACAGCCAGGACAGCAAGCTGTAAATGCTGATTTGCAGGCTGAAATGCCATGACAGCATGCTGAAAATGGAAATTTGCAAGAACAGCCAGCAAACAATGACCATTGGGTTAGGAGATCGTCTAGGGCTACTAGACAACCTGACAGATTTGTTCCTGGTGCAATTAATGTGACAGAGTATGTCATGTTGACAGACTGTGGTGAACCGTCTTGCTTCAAGGAAGCAATGGACAGATAGAACAGCAAGAAATGGTATAAAGCCATGCTGTCAGAGATGGAATCTCTTGAAAAAAATGGCACTTGGGACTTGGTGCAGTTTCCTAAAGGGCAGAAAACCCTTCCATGCAAATGATGGTTGCAAAGGGGTACAAGCAGAAGAATGGAATTGACTTTGATGAGATTTTCTCTCCTGTAGTCAAAATGACTACATTGAGAACCATTTTGGGCTTAGTTGCAGTTAAGGATATGGAGCTGATACAGATGGATGTAAAGACTGTGTTTTTACATGGTGATCTGCATGAAGACATATATATGCAGCAGCCTGAAGGGTTTGTTGAACAAGGGAAAGAACAAATGGTATGTAGACTCAAAAGGAGTTTGTATGGGCTGAAACAAGCACCAAGAGAATGATATCATAAGTTTGATGCATTCATGTAGTCCCTAGGCTTTCATAGAAGTCAAGTGGATCACTGCTTGTACACCAAGAAGGCAGCAGATGGCAGCCTGATTATCTTGGTTTTGTATGATGATGACATGCTGATTGCTAGCAGGGATACTCATGCCTTGGATTCATTGAAGCAAAGTCTTTATGGCAGCTTTGACATGAAGGATCTAGGTGATGCAAATCACATGCTTGGCATGCGCATACTCAGAGATAGATCTAAAGGTTTACTCTATCTATCTCAGCAAGAGTATATCTCCAAAGTTTTGCAACGTTTCAATATGGAGAGGGGGAAAACAATTGGGGTTCCATTGCCTCCATATGTGAAACTCGGTGCAGAGGACAGCCCTACATCTAATGATGAGAAGGCTGAAATGGCCAAGATACCATATGCTTCAGCTGTTGGCAGTTTGATGTATACTATGGTTGCTACACATCCTGACATTGCTTTTGCAGTGAAAGTGGTTAGCAGATACATGGCAACCCCTGGCAAGAAGCATTGGGATGCAGTGAAAGGTATTATGAGATACCTCAAAGGCACAAAGAAGTTGTGCATCTGCTTTGGAAAGCAGAAAGTATCTGTTGTTGGCTTTACGGATGCAGACTATGCTTGTCATGCAGGCTGCAGGAAGTCAGCTTCTGGGTATGTGTTTACTTTCACAGGAGGAGCGGTCTCTTGGATCTCTAGGCTACAAAAGTGTGTTGCATTGTCTACTACAAAGGCAGAGTATGTAGCTGCCACTGAGGCATGCAAGGAGGCTTTATGGCTTTCACGTCTGGTGGGAGAGCTTGGAATCACGGAGTTACCTGTTTTCCATTGTGATAGTCAGAGTGCTATCATGCTAGCATGGAATCCTGTCTTTCATGCAAAGACAAAGTACATACAGGTGAAGTATCACTTCATTAGAGATGTACTTGACAGCAAGAGCATTGAACTTGTCAAAGTGCATACAGATGATAATCCTACAGCCCTTCTCACGAAGGGTCTTCCAGCAGAGCGGTTTGCTCATTGCCAACAAATGATGGAAGCTGGATAGATATATTTATTTCAGCTTTGTATATACTTAGACTTAGCTGATTCTTTTTTTCCTCTTAAGGCACATTGCCTTTAGGTGGGAGGTTGTTGGGAATAAAGGGCCATCGTGCCTTTTATATGTGCACGGGTGTGAACACACCCTTAGGCACATTGTACTTTCATACATATATCTATCTAAAACCTAAAGTGGTACACTCGTTGTACCTAAAAAACCTGTTCACTCTATACTCTGCTCTCTCGCACTCTCCCTGTCTCTCTCACTGCACGTAATGATTTTCTATCTTGATCTCCGTGCCTAATCGATTCCTTCAGGATGATGAATATAATGTTCTTGTAATTTTCTATTGAGTGCTTTTCAGCATTACAAGACGCCATATCAAAAAACAACAGAAAAAGCATTTTTATCCTTTTTAAAATATTTGCATAGATAATTATCTATTGAATTTATTCCCTCATAATTAATAGATAGCTTTAAAAGTGCACTAGAGCTAGCCATTGATGAGGGGCCACAAATTATGGTGGACCCACACAATGAGTTAGAAGAAAGATAATACACACTTCCACCTATATGACCCAATTGGGTGCCAATGAACATAACTCAAGCATATCAAGGTCAAACTTACACATAGAAAGAATTAATGCCTTGAAATGTACACTAGATCCAACAAAATAGATAATTACAATCAATAAGATGGCCTGATCATAAGAAGCTTGTACAATGTACATATGTAGGCTGCAAGTTTAGAATGCACATATCTTTACATAGAAAACTCATATGAGGATTCTAAGCATTGTTTCCATAATGTACTTTTGGAGGAAGCTTTCATATGAACCCATATTTGGGGGGAATCCCCAAATTTTAGTAGATCCCTACTTTTTAGGATCCATGAATTGGCCTAAACATGCTAATCCCAAAAAACAAAGATCACACTCTAAAATAGTATGTGTTTTGACAATGCTTACCAAATTTGCTTGTTTTTATTCTTGACAGTTCTTAACCCAAAAAGGAAGGCCATAAAAAATAGCAAGACACCACTTGTCACACTTCAAGTCATGTGGCTGGCCACTTGTCCTATGCTACTCCACTTTTCCTTTTGGCACAAAGTCTCCCTTTCTTCTATAGAAAGAACACATTTCCACTCATTCTACATCAATTTTCATTGCTATAAACTTAATGTACAATAGCTGAAGAGAGCCCCAAAGTTTATCCTAGCCATCTCCATAATCGTCCTCCATTCCATCATCAAATCCTTAAATTTACCTCTTCTCTTGTTGCCATGTTATAGAATAGCAAACTTGTGAATCATTAAAGCAAGTCTTTTTGGAGCTCTTTCTTCCATTTCAAGATCAAGAAGAAAGCCATGAAAATATATAGCTGATCAACCATAAAGAAATACCAATTTTCACTATCTTTTTACTCTCAATTTGTAAGAAAATTTAGTTATTTATTGCATAATAATATATCTATGTGATGCATATGTGCATGAAACTGTCAGAGTGCAGCGATGCGGAAACGTAGGACAAAGACTCAGAGAGAGTGAACACAAAGAGGAGAGAGAGAGAGAAAAGGAGACAATGTAAACGCAGAAAATCTGCGGTGTAGTATGCTGTATAAGAGTGCAGAAATACACAAGGAGGCAGAGGAAATATTTGCATATGTATCCGACTTAATGACCTCAATCCCCGTCAGCCCGAGCACAGTCTGTCTCAGCCAACAGATCTCAAGATCAGAATCTGAAATCATTGAATAATGTGTAGTCAACAATGTGCTGGAGGACTGCTATATAAAGCAGAAATAAAAGGCATAAAAATAACCAGGTCGGCTGCTTTAAATGCAGCCGACTGCAATAAAATAATGCCAAATAACTGTCCGACTACACTACACACTGCCACATGGCACCTGCGCAGTCTGCTGACGTGGCTGCTGATGTGGCACTATACTCTGCTTGCTGCTGACATGGCTTTTGCTCTCTGCCATACTGCTGTACCAAACCCTAACTGTGCAGAAACCCTAACACAGCCTATCCAAGGGATGACTCTACCGCTAACACCCCCTCTCAGATCCTAGACGAGGCATCAGACTGAGGGATCTGGAATGCTGCCGAAGAAGAGCCTAGGGAAGTGCCTTCATAGACAAATCTGCAAGATTATCCTTCGTCTTGCAATACGCCACATCACTGGTCCCATCCAGAAGCTTCTCTCGAATGAAGTGATATTGGATCCCAATGTGCTTCGTCCAGGCATGGAATACAGGATTCCGTACCAAGGCAATGCAACTCTCCTTGTCGCACTGCAGAAGAGTAGGACAAGTCTGGGGGCAGCCAAGCTCCTCCAACAATTTCCGAAGCCACACAACCTCACATGTGGTGGAAGACACAGCCCGATACTCCACCTCAGTAGAAGAAAGAGCTACCGTGGTCTACTTCTTGCTACTCCAAGAGATAACACCTGTACCAAAGGTAAAACAGTAGCCTGTAGTAGACCATCAGTGGTCCACATCGCCAGCCCAATCCGAGTCACTCCAACTTGCAAGAACCAAATCTGAAGCATCTGAACCTACGGGATAAGAAATCCCTAAGTCAGAGGTCCCCCTCAAATACCGAAGAATCCTCAAGGCAGCCTGCCAATGCACCTGTTTGGGTTCAGTCATGAACCCTGCCAAAAGACCCACAACAAAACAAAGATCAACACGAGTGTTGAGAAGCCAAATCAAGGATCCAATCAACTGACGGTAGCGTGAAGCATCCAGCCCGGGAGAATCGGAGTGTGACGTGGCCTTTCAATTCGGATCCATCGGAGTAGCAATGGGCCGACAAGTCTCCATCTCAAAAGTCACCAAGAGCTCCTGAAGGTACCTCTGCTGAGAGATGAAAATCCCCTTCTGAGACTGATAAATCTCATGACCCAAGAAGAAATTAAGAAGCCCCAAATCCGTCATCTCGAATGCTTGATGTAAAGCTGTCTTGGTCTCTCGGACCTTCTGTGCATGATCCCCTATCAAAATCAAATTATCAACATACAACACAAATAACACATGACCAACCTCATAAGTGTGCACATAAAGCTGCGGATCGGCCTTAGAGCGCCGATATCCCAACTTCGACTGAAAAAACGAGTCAATCTTCTCGTTCCATGCACGCAAAGCCTGCTTGAGGCCATACAAGACCTTCTTCAACCTGTAAACTTTCCCATTCGAGGATCCAAAGCCAAGAGGCTGCTCAACATAGATCTCCTCCTGCAAGTCACCATTAAAAAAGGCCGACTTCATATCCAACTGATAAACAAGCCATCTCCTTTGGCCAACCAAGGCAAGAACAGCTCAAATAGTCGCCATACGAGCAGTGGAGGCAAAAGTATCATGGAAATCAATACTTGGGCACTGAGCAAAACCTTTAGCAACAAGGCAAGCCTTGTGCTTGTCCAAAGACCCATCGCTAAGGTACTTGGTCTTGAAGATCCACTTGACACCAATCACCTTCTTGTGAGAGGGATGAGACACAAGAGACCAAGTGCCATTCCTCTCAATAGCCTCCAACTTGGCTTCCATGGCCTTCCGCCAATGATCAAACTGCAAAGCCTCCTTCACTGAAGTGGGCTCACGATCCTGCATAACACAGGTCAACAAACAATAGTTGGAGCAAACAAGCTCCGAAGAATGTGTCTGGTTCCTCCGTGACCTCCGCGGCCCATCCTACGGTTCCCACTCCTCAAGGACCCCCTCGATCCCTGAATCTCGGAGTATGTCACGAGCCCAACGAGGAGGAGGACGAACCTCTCCCCGTCGCTCTCCATCTGCTAAAGACTCGGGAACATCCACCGGCAGAAACTCCTGGGGGGTGGCCGGTGGAAGAGAAGACTCTGAATCAAAAGAAGAATCTCCATCAAGAGGCTCTAGCTCCAAAGGAACTATCTCGGGAGCCCAACTCGCCCCTGGATCTCCAAGGATGGGGTGCTTCTCACCCCCCTCTGTGGCCGGAACTTCCACAAACCACACATCTCGGCTCGTGTAGACATCCCGCTTGACGGGATCAAACAAACAATAACCTTGGGACTGGGAGTGTCACAACTCTATAGAAACAGAATTTGTATCCTTTTTCATTAATTTGTCTATATAATGATTTATTAAATTTATTTCCTTTGCACTAATTAGATATAAAGAAAAGTGCATTGGAGCTGGCCACTGATGAGTGGTCACAAGTTATGGTGGACCCACGCGGTGGGTTAGAGAAAAGATAGTTCACACTTCCACCTATATGACCCGATTGGGCGCCTGTGACTAGAACTCACGCATATCAGGGTTAGACTCGCACACAGAAAGGATTGATGCCTTGAAGTGTGGGCTAGATCCACCAGAACAAACAGTTACAATCAACAAGATGGCATGATCATGAAATGCTTGTATAATGTGCATGTGTGGGCTGAAAGTTTGAAATGCACATTTCTTTGCATAGGAAAGTCACATGAAGATTCTGATACCGTTTTTGCGATGTACACGGAAAAAGCTTTCATATGACACCCATATTGGGGGGGTCCCTAAATTTTAGGAGATCCCTAAATTTTAGGAGGTTCCTAAATTTTAGGAGCCTCGAATTAGCCTAAAAATGCTAGTCCTAAAAAATAGGGATGTCATTCTAAAAATAGTAAGTTCTGTACTCTGACTGTGCTTACTAAATTTGGTTGTTTCTATTCTTGACAGTATTCAACCCAAAAAGGAAGGCCATAGAGAAGAGACAAGTGTCAAGACACTTGTTACACAAGTTTCCAAGTGTCCCACCACTTGTCACATCTCATGACATGTGGCTGGACACTTGTCTTGTGCTACTCCACTTTCCCCTTTTGTACTAGCTCTCCCCTCTCCTATAAATAAGAGCTCGTTTTTCTTCATTCAACATCATTTTTCTTTGCTGTAAACTCATGTACAGCACCCACAAATAGCCAGAAACTGGCCCCATCCATCCCCATCATCATCCCCCACTTCTCCATTATCAAATTCCTCCATATTCCCTCTTCTATCACTGTTGTTTTACAGGACAGCAAGCCTGTAAATTCATTACAACACCTCCTCCTCGAGCTCTTTCTTCCATTTTAGCTACAAGAAGCAAGCCCTATCCATGTACTGCTGATCAACGATGGAGAAAGGCTGAATTTCCCTTTTTCTTCTCTCATACTGTAAAGAAATCAGTTCTTATCATTGCATAATAGATAATGCATGTGTGTTTGTACATCTTTGCATGATCTTGTGAGAGTGAGAATTACTTCTTCTCACTCTCAGGTTGATTGTAACTGAGCTCTTCCCTAAGGGACTTGGGTTGAGCAGAAATGCATTCCTTCGGGGGGGGGGGGGGGGTTGCCCATCTTCAACCCTCAATCTTGTCTCCATTACTTTTACATTTTCATGGCTGTAATTTTGTGAGTAATTTTCATTTTCAGCTTTAAGTGTTCATTCTCTTTTATATTAAATCTCGAAAACAAGCGAATATCATAATTGTTAAGCATACTACGTTGTTCGGGGCGTTTACAGGGAGCTATAGCCAACAAAAACCTGTCATCGGAAAGCCGCCTCAAACTTATCACGCTGCGTCTTCGGAATGTGCACATAAGTGTCACACCCAAAGATCCTGAAATAAGAGACATCAGGCTTAGTCCCGAAGTAAGTCTCAAAAGGTGTCATCCTGTCAACGGCCGAAGTGGGAGATCGATTGAGAATGTGAACTGCGGTAGCCACTACCTTGGCCCACAGAAACTGAGGTGTCTGTCAATGCTCCATCATGGTGCATGCGATCTCGATCACACTTCGGTTCTTCCACTCCAAAATGCTATTCTTTTGGGGAGTGTTAGTGTTAACAAACTCCTGGGTGAATGCCCCTATCTGCACAAAAACGAACAAACTCATTAGACATAAATTCACCTCCCTTGTCTGAACGCAAGGTCTTCAATCGCCGGCCAGAACGGTTCTCTTCAAAGAGAAGCCAATCCTTGAAATGAGAGAAAGCCTCCGACTTTAAAGTTAAGAAATAGGCCCAAGTCATCCTATTGTAGTCATCTACGATCAACATGAAGTACAAGCTCCCCTTCAAGGATTCGGTCCTCATCGGGCCACAAAGATCTGTAGATACAAGCTCCATGGGTGAAGTAGACCACCTAGAAGCTTTGTTGGGAATAGCATCCCGATGCAGTTTCCCACGAATGCAAGAGACACATGGTCTCACCACTATGTCCAGCAATCCTCGGACAAACGACCCTCGCGACGCCTTCTGAAAGTACTCGTAGTTCAGGTGGCCAAACCGAGCATGCCATAACTCAGACTGTGTCTGAGAAGTAGGAAGAAGAAAAATAAGAGCTGAAGAAGAATTCAATTTGTAGACGCCATTCTCCTCATACCCTGCAGAGAGAACCTTCCTCGATCCACAATCAAGGACTCGAACAGTATCACTGTCAAACTCCATCAAGCGGCCAAGAGCACAAATCTTATAGACTGAAAGTAAATGATACCCCAAACCTGGCACATGCAACACCTCAGAAGTGTGGGTACCACCACGTCCATCTGGAATAAGATGCATCTCACCCCGCGTAGCAATAGACACAGAAGAGCTGTCTCCAATGAGAATCTACCCACGCGAAGGTCGCAAATAGGCAACACCAACGAGAGGAGTCATATACTGGGAGGCACCACTCTTAGGTGTAGAGTCCTTAATGACTACTAAGTGTAGAAAAGCAACTGATGAGGATACAGCCACCGCTCCAGAATCCTTCGTGTCCTTCTTGGTATCCTTCTTGTCTTTGTCGAGGCAATCCTTCTTCCAGTGACCGGTCTTTCCACAAATTTTGCAAGTCAAAGAGGGGTGAATGAACTAAAAAGTAGCGCTAAGAACACAAATGAGTATGTATTGGGCGCCAAAAAGAATATTGAAAGATCTCCCGACTTTCAAAAAACTCATTATTAATTTCATCACATCTCTGTCACGTATTTTGTCAGATTTGTAAGTAAATAACGTCTTTGGGACTCCAAAACATGTCAGACTTTAGGGGTTTTGGCTAAAAAAGAAGAGAGAATCACGAAACGGACTCCACTATCTCTAAAAAAGAGGAGACAAGAATACCATATTCTTGCACATGTGGCAAACTCTCTTTGGCCCTTTTTTGTTCCTCTTGGTCCAAGACCATAGGAACCAACCCTCTCCACCGAAGAGTCGACTCCCGCCCTGATACAATAAGAGCGGAATAAAAAGTACCGAATTGTGGCGGCAACTAGGATAGTAAAGTGATTGCCATGTCTTCGGAGGAAATAGGCTTCCCCGCATTTTGAACCTGCATCTGAAGCTACCGAAGCTTGTTGATATGTTCCCAAAGCGAAGAAGACTTATTTACGGACATAGTCTACATCCGCACCTCCAAAGAAACCCTCTTCATCAGGGTCATCTAGTTGTACATCTAATCGAGCTCCAGCCATATCTCTCGAGCCACCGTCAAGTGCTCAATGTGAGCTATCACGGCTGTAATGCAAGACAGAAACAAAAAAGATCGAATCCTGGCATTCCGTTTGTCCCAATGAGACTGGGCCTTGGTCAACTCCGCACGAACATTGAAAGAGAATTTGGACTCATCCCTCACCAAGGGCCTGTTAATCTCCTCCATTGCCAATTCTGCCAAATCATAAGACTCCAAAATGGCCAACATCATCACCTGCAAGATGCGGTAATTGTCACCGTCAAGCTTTTGATCCGATGGAAGAGTTGGTGGGATAGGCACCTTCCTGTCCATGATCGCCTCGAACTCCAAATCAGTCTCTGTAGACATGTTAATCTGCAATACCTACACAAACGCAAAATCAGCCCCCTTTGACTATGAAAACGAGCCTTCTAGGGCTGGTTCCTCTGCTGCCCAAACCTTCTTCACCCGTTGGAGGCGATGAAAAGGTAAAATCTGCAATGGAAGGCCTCAAACGCAACCTTCCTTCCCTTCGAATAGCAATAACCTGCAGCAAATTCACCGGTTAGACTCCTTTCCCGCACGCCCACGCTCGCTTCAGCCTTGATCCGATGCGCAGCCCTCCCACTCGCCCTCGAATCCTAAAAACACAGCCTTGTGTCGCACTGAAATCTCCTCTTCAAATAGATTCAGCCCTTAGTCACTCCATCTTCACCGCTCTGATACCATGTCAGAGTGCAGCGATGCGGAAGCGTAGGACAAAGATTGAGAGAGAGTGAACACAAAGAGAAGAGAGAGAGAGAGAAAAGGAGAGAGTGTAAATGCAGAAAATCTGCCGTGTAGTATGCTGTATAAGAGTGCAAAAATACACAAGGAGGCAGAGGAAATATCTATGTATGTATCCGACTTGATGACCTTGATCTCCGTCAGCCCGAGCACAGTCTGTCTCAGCCAACAGATCTCAAGATCAAAATCTGAAATCGTTGAATAATGTGTCAACAATGTGCTGGAGGACTCCTATATAAAGCAGAAATAAAAGGCATAAAAATAACCAGGTCAGCTGCATTAAATGCAGCCGACTGCAATAAAATAATGCCAAATAACTGTCCGACTGCACTGCAGGCTGCCACATGGCACCTGCGCAGTCTGCTGACGTGGCTGCTAACGTGGCACTGTACTCTGCCTGCTGCTGGTGTGGCTTCTGCCCTCTGTTGTACTGCTGTACCAAACCCTAACTGTGCAAAAACCCTAACATAGCCTGTCCAAGGGATGACTCTACCGCTAACAGAAATTAGCGTTGGATGTGTTTTTTTGTGGAGAGAGAAAGAGAGAGAGGTGTGTGTTGTCCTTTTACATGCTTCAAAGGTGTACATGACAAAGAAATGTACATCAAGGTTTAATTACATCACCCTTTTATGGGCCATTGGCACAAAAAGAAAATGTCAGGGGATATGGAATCATATTAGTGCAAGGGGGTGGTGGGGGGTTTTAAGTGTATATTTTAGGGGTGTTCCCCTATTTATTTTCTTAGCCAAGCTTACAATATATCACATTTTAGCAAACACTTAGTTCAACTTAATAGTAAATTCAACAAGAAAAGTCCACACGGCTAGAGTACTCCTACACCACAGGACACTTGTTGGCCCCAAAGCTTGGTATCCCTTTCAATATTTCTTTAGATTACTAGCGTATGCTCGAAATTGGTTACAAATAGTTATACTTCACCAATTTCTTGTGGCACAACTAATCCATAGCTGCACAATGACTTTGTCACCTTCAATGTTGGTCTCCAACCAATTGTAGAGAGTTTAAAAATGTGAATGAACACTTCACACTACCAAACCCTAAATGTGACAGCCAATATTTGAACCCAATGCAACTACCTTGCATTGTTCCCATGAAATCCCACATTGTTCCTCCCAACAAACAAAAAGACTTACCGCAATGAAATTGAGATAAATTCACTTTCTTTGCAACAAAGTTGTCTAGAAAGCGCACAAGGCTCAAGATCTTGAAGAAGATGAAAATGAAGTAACCCACAACCTCTGTCCGCACAAAACAAACTATTGTGCTTTGATGCCGAGATGCTCGAACGGAGGAGAAATCAGTGACACTGCTGCAATACAAGTTATAGATGCTCTGCACATTTTATAGGACGCCCAAACAACACTAAAACTCAAGTGTTCTTCATGACAAATCTGTATCAAACAGCAAGTAGAAAGTGATTTTCTCTTTGTAGAGTCTTTGGGTCCTCTCTTTTGGCGATGATACCATGTGAGAGTGCACAATGGAACAAGAATACAAACATGGAGAGACAAGAGATGAGAGAGACTAAAATGAAGGTAGAGAATAAAAGAAGAAATGGAACACCAAAAAAGTGGCCAACCTGATCATTCATTGCATTTAATGCAACCAACTAGCACAAAAGCTGATTGCCAGCCTCAAATCAATCACTCTAGTGTGAATGCACCTCTCCGTAGCTTAAAAAGAAACAAATTGGGTTGGATCTCTAAACAGCTAGTGTGAACACACTAAATCTAACTGAAAATTGAAAATGCACATAAGGAAAGGGTTGAAATACAGTCAGAGCTCCTTTGACTCTATTAGACTTTGATGGAGCTAATACCCCCTCTCAAAGGAGTGTGTGAAGACCTAACAACCTCACACAATAAAGCATGGAAGCCTAAGACAAAGGCTTCATAAAGAGATCTATTGCATTGCCCTCCATGGGACAATAAGCCGCCGCTAGCTTAGTATCCATGATCCACTCCCAAACATAATGGTATTAAACCTCTATGTACTTTATGCAAACATCAAACACATGGTTCTTTGTGAGAGCTAGGCCACTCTAATTATCCACCTGTAGCTATGTAGATCATGTGTATGGAAATCCAATCTCCACCAATACCCGAAGAAAGTCAAATTGTTTGTGTGTGGCAGAGCAAGGGGGATGATTCTCAACCCATCTAGTGTAACAGAGATAAGAGGAGCTTTGATTGTCGGTCAATGCTTTCCTTGTATACATTTAGTTTTTATTCAATTTCTATGTGTTCACAATGGTTGTTTAGAGATCTAGTTCAATATATTTCTTTTCTAGCTGCTTGGAGATGCATTCACATTGTAGTGATTGATCTAAGGCTAGTGATTGGCTTTTGTGCCAATTGGTTGCATTGGGCAATCTTTCCATGAAAATTCCGGATTGAACTTCTTTGCAATGGCTTCCAATTTAATAATCTCAGTCCACCTTATACTAGTCACCTCATCTACAATGAACGTAAGAAAAAAGTGAGGCATGTGCCACACGTCTCCCTCTGTGATAAGGTCCTTCAAATTACTTTGGTGTGCCCAAACAAGGGACCCTCATATTGATGCAAATATACTTTAGTGGAATATATGCCTAACCACTTCCTCATTGGAAATGTTCTTGTTTGTACATGCAACGCCTAATTAGATTGGCTTGTCCGAGGCTACTTCTGCTATTTATAGTAGGTCCCACATAGCGGCATCCATCTTATCTTGCGAATTTCAACACTCTCTTTAGCCCGTGGCATTCCTCTATCATTTGGTACATCACTGTCATCAACTTGATTAAGTGCCCTTATTGACACTTTGGATTGCATATAGGGACTGATCAAGCCGCTTTGTATTCAATATTCTTTTAAGTTCCGTGCAGATTTCTTCTTCCATTCTCTACTTTCGTTTTAGTCTCTCTCTATGTTTGCATTCTTCTTTGGTTGCACACTCTCATATCTACTGAAGAGCTTTGGAAAAGATGAATTTTGAACGAAATCTTGTTTCAACTAGTTGTTATGAAATTTCAACAAGACATCGATTATTTTCTAAAGCCAAATATTTTCTTCATTTATTTGCTTGCTTTTTTTGCCATTCTAGTGAAGGTTTGTTAAATTTGATTCATTCTTGCTATGAATCTAAAGAAAACTCAACAACAAAAGTCTTATCTTTAGCTCAAATGATTGAAGAAGAAATCACTTTACATTATATTATCTCATTTAGATCTTTCCTTATGGATGAGTATATACTGTATTGTTGTAAGCAAATCCTAGCAATGAAATATATTTCTCTCATTATGACTATTTTTTACTAACATGAGCTTTCAACATAGCCAAAAGAGTGAGATTTATCACATCCATTTGACTATGAATTTAAGAATATTATTTCAACCTAGAACTCCGAAATATCAATTCATAGCAAAGGCAAAAGTTGTAATAGGCTATGCTTTACAAGTACTAGGTGGCACTTGGTATTAGATTTTGGCCTAGACCAATTTGTTGGCCATTAATGTCAATGGTAACATTAGAGTCTAAACATTAATTAATCAATCAATGTCAGTCTAAAAACAGATAGCTGCTCAAGGATACTTGAAAGACAAATTGGCCAAGTCAATTTAATTATTCATTGGTGCTTTATTAATACTAGAATAATTATTAAATTAATTTTCAAAATTAATAATGCTAGAAAATGAGATTAGAAAGCTACCACTTGGCAAAACTTGCCCATACAAGGAAAAACGTTTTTGGGGGCTGATAAAAGTCTATTCCAACCATTATGCCAGAGAAAAAAGCCCTTATATAGCAAGGAGATGTCGCTAATGTGATTTGTAGTCGCCACGGACCAATCCTACAGCAAGTGACAACAATTTGGAGCCCTCCAGGTGAGGTGACAACAACCCAAGGTGCATACAAGAGGGAGCAACAACCCTTCTAGTGATCCTCAGCTGTAGATGACAGCTTCCATGGTTGTTTGAGCAGAGCAGTAGAAATTTTTCACCCTTCCTCGCAATGAAACTTTGAAATTTCTCTCTCTATAGCACTTTCTCTTATCCTACAACCATTTCTCAAGTTATTTCATCAAAAGCCAACCATTTGAGTCATCAAAGATAGAGATAGTGAAAAACCTATGTTGTGAACCCTAGTTTACAACAGGCAGGATTTAGGGTTTGACAGCCACATCAGGATGCATACTCAAAATTAAGGACCTACGACTTGAATTCCAACACCTGAAATTAAAGAATTTCAAGGAGATTCAAGAGACCAACCAGCCCATATCAGATTTGGAACTCAAATGTTTGTGCAATTGGCAAATGATTTTCAATTCATGCACTTTTTGAACCCCTTAAAGGAGGGTAACAAAGACAAGAAGAGGAAATCGTCTTTAAGAGATTTAGAACAGCATGATGTTCCAAATGTGCATAGTGAGCATAAGAAAATGGTATCAGTGAGGCAATTGATGCATATGCAAGGCCAACTTGGATGCTTTTTCAACCAAGGCATATAGCAATGATGGGGCAAATAGGATACTCTAGTGGTAGCACTGATTTTCATGCTATGGTGGTCAAGGACCACATAAAGGGATATATGACACACCTCCTTATGGTATACAGCAACCAATGCATGGTGTGCAAGCCCCAATGTATCCAAGCATGACTGGTAATATGCATAGCCCCATGTATAGCAATGTTGGTATTATGCTAGGACACAAAGTAGCAAGTTTAGAAATGTACACATGCAGACCACTATCTTTGGGACTCATTGTTCATATAAATGCTCCATATAGTGTTGGTCATGAGGAAAAAAAAGTAGCTAGTAATGCCTACATGAGAAAAATTTGCAGTTAGTAATGCATACAATGTATGGAAAAATGTATCTTGGTATGGCTGCTAGCACGCGAATTTCCATGAAAAACACATTGCAATAGTCAAAAGTATGCAAATAAGAATGTTTTCCAATGCATCTAGTGCTCCTAGCATGTCAGATACACATGACAAGCTACTCAATTGGATTATCGCAATGCTTAAGAGAAATAAACTAGCATCTACTAGAAGTTTTAAGGCAAATAAAGTTAGAGATAAATTTTCAATATGCTTCTTGGTAAAGCTTTAGCAATGTTTCACAAATAAAAAAATACAACTAGATGGAGGAGACTAACCTGACAGATTATCCTTAGTGATGCACTTTACCTTGATGTATTTCAGTTAGAGTCGATTTTGGATAGAGTTGTTTTAAGCTCAACATAGCATAGAAGATCAAGTGCCTACTGCTCAATGGAGAGGTTGCATCTCCACTACCCTAATGATAGACAACACAATTATATAGGACAATTGCAAGGATTTTAAGGGAATGGACTACCACAAGGACATGAAATTTTATTACTTTGCTTAGCATTTGATTAAATGTTAATCAAATGTGCTAATGTGACTTACACATGTGAGGTGCAAGTTATTATTTCACAATTTGAAACCTAGGATCCCAAAATATCACTTGATGCCAAAGGCAAAACTTGTAATAAATTATGCCTAATAAATACTGGGGATTAGTCCTACAACAAGTGACAGCAATTTGGAGCCCTCCATGTACAGGTGACAGCAACCCAAGGTCCTTCTGCTATAGGTGACAAGATACAAGAAGGGGCACTAGCCTTTTTGGTAGTCCTAAGCTGTAGGTGACAACTTCCATGGCTATTTGAGTAAGACAACAGTAGTTTTTCCATCTTTCTCGCGATGAAACTCTGAAATTTCTCTCTACAACATTCTCTCTCATTCTACAATCATCTCTCAAGTTATCTCGATAGCATCCAACCATTTGAGTCAACAGAGTTGGAGATATTGGAAAATCTATGCCATAAACCCTAATTTACAACATCAAAAATTAGGGTTTGACGGCCACCTCAAGATGCATGCTAGAAATTAAGTGTCTAGGACTTGAGTTCCAACACCTAAAATTAAAGAATTCAAGGAGATTCAAGAGGCCAACCAGCCCATATCAGATTTGGGGCTTAATTTGTTTTCCAACCAGCACGATGAAGATTAATCCCCAAGCAAGCCAAGGAGCAATTTAGTTTGAAGGCTTGCCTGTTAGTTTTAACAACAAGAGGCACTTGGATTAGCAAAGGAGATCAAAGAATCTCACTTGTACATCATCCATTTGCAATAAAAGCTAAAGAGATACCGCAAGGAGCACCAATTTTAGGGCCAATGGGCTGTCCATTGTCCAAGATTAAAGTAGTAAAGTGTACGTTTTCAGTTTATATGAATTTTATGCTTGTTGTAATTGTTGATTAATCACGCCATTACCATCCTATCTGAGAAGGCTGGTTTCAATCACCATCAATTTGTGTAGCATCTTAGGCAGGTCAGGCAGTGCCGGACAAGACCAGTAGATTGGGCAATGTGCCACATGGCTGGGCAGCATTTACAATGCAATAGATTATGGTTGTTTTATTATTTGTTTGCGCTAATAGATAGTTTTTTATTGGCCAATCATGAAATAATTTATTAATTATTTTCCGCCTATTTAGACAATTCAGCTTGGGGATCACACATCATTCACTTTTGGTGTGTGCAAGGTGAGAGCTCCAATTGCTGCATTTGTCAGCCTGTTGTACATACTGCTCCCTTTATTCAGCATTCACTCACTGCAAATTTCTGTGTTATTCTATCTCTTTCCCTCTCTCTTCTCTCCATGTTCTGTTCTTCCTTTCAATCCACTCATGTGCTTATGCATTCATTGCACTCTAACCAAGGTTGTCCACATCCAACGGACTGGTCAACTCGTCCGACCTTGTCAAAAGACGACGTACTAGTGAGACAGTAGGGTTTGCGGAGAGGAACATGGAATGAACTCAGTAAACACTAAGAAGAGAAGAGAAGAGAGAAAAAACTCTGATGAATGGAATGATTGTGATACAAGGAAACAAGAGTGTCGTAGCACAAGGAAGATGATGAAGACAGCCACGAACCATGAATCACTCATACTCGTACTTGGAGTTGAAGAAGCCCTCAAAGAGTCGGTTTGCGGTCATGTGGCTTCTTCTCGAGCATCTCTATGACGTTCGCAATAAGCTACAAAAAATAGTTATGTCATATGAGTTTAAGGAATGGCTTGGAGGGGAGTCCACATCAAGCCAGGTGGAAGCAAAGGCCATTCAAAGGCTTTGCTTAAAGGAAGAATTTTGAATGGATGTGAGAGACATTATCATTGCCGTCACTCCCATCTACAAGGTGCTTCGCATGATGGACATGGAGGAGAGGACTACTATTCGTCTTCTCTATCATCTTATGGCAAATACGATGAAGGAGATACAATCATCGACCATCTTGGATGGAGATGCCTCTTCTTCATGGTATTGTTTTTATTTCTTTTTTTTTAATAATTCATGCTTCTTTTTAGTTTTAGAATCTATAGTTCATACTGTCTTGCACTCTTTCTTTTCAAATTCCACCTCTAAATCTCTCTCTAAATCTCTATCATCTTACACCTGCTGTAGTAATATCTTGGATACTACCCCTAAAAGAGATTATATTATATTTTTGACAAAGAAAAGATGGGAGTAAATAAAGCGACCCATATATGGATTTGCAACACTCTTGCATCCCGCCTTCAAAAAACCCTCTCTTTTCATGGATGCCAATGTCCTTGCCGATCGTGATGCCTTTCTTCCAAAGGCTTTGGCAGAAAAGCATCATGGTGCCTTCCTCCAAGAGCTCATTAATTACAGCAATCAAAGGGGCACTACTTTCGCAACTACCATTTTTTGGAAGCGGAAATTATTGGTGAAGCCTCTTTTTTTGTGGCAGTCATTTGGCTACCAATTGTCTCACCTCCAAAGAGTGGCCTTACGCATTCTTGCACAGGTTTGAAAATCTCTTTTCTTTTTTCGTTTAATTCTAGTTACAACTTACAACCTGCTAGTTTTAAAGTTTAAACTTATTTTTTCTTCACATGGTTTAGGATTGTTCGTCGAGTACATGTGAGAGGAATTGGTCCGCCTATTCCCTCATGCACACCAAACTTCGTAATAAGCTTAGCACACGACAATTGGAGCGACTAATTTATTATTGCTCCAATTTACGCATGCTACGCAATATGCATGAGATGTCTAAAGCAAGACAAGTATCGTATATCCAATTTTTATACTTTTTAGTTCATAATTTTATTCATAGATTATGAAATACATTTAAAGAAGTTTCATTTGTTTAATCTAAGTTTTTCATTCTTTAAATGTATAGATAAATGTGGATTCACTCAAGCTCTCCAGTAGTACACTTAAAAGTGTGACTCGCGAGAGATTATGAAATACATTTAAAAAAGTTTCATTTGTTTAATCTAAGTTTTTCATTCTTTAAATGTATAGATAAATGTGGATTCACTCAAGCTCTCCAGTAGTACACTTAAAAGTGTGACTCGCGAGAGAGACTTGGAGAAGGAGCAAATCTTTAGGGAGCTTTACTTGGAGCTCGAGGAGATAGACCGACGGGTCTCTCGCACTCATGCACGACGTGCCAGTATTGTTATTCGCCCTTGCACCAGTAGCGATGGAGCTTCCACTTCGGCATCCACATCGACTGCCGGTGATGCTTGTGAGGCCCTTAGATGCTACACGAGGCATGGGAGTGGCTTGAAAAGTACTCCTAGTTTGGCCTAGGAGGACATACCTATCACTCCCTCTCACCTAGAGCTTAGAAAGCTCGAGTATGAAGACGAGGGCAATGTCATTAGTAAGGGTGATTTTGTTGAGGAGGGTGATGACTCCTCAAGCAGCGATGAGGATGCTTCCACCATCAATGCCGAGAGTGATATGAGCACCTAGAGTAATTATATATCTTGATTCGGATTAAGCCATGGATAATGGCTTTTATCTCAATCCATTTTTATATACTTTTTGTACGAGATTGCACATTTGGCTCATAATAAAATAATTGATTTTGTTATTCATACTACACTCTCGAGTCTTGTTTCAACTCTCTTTTGCACTTTTGACTTGAATCTCTAAGTTTATGTTTTAACTTTTTAAGTCCAAACATTAAGCATAGACTTAAAATTATATATATAATTATTATTATTATTTTATTTATTTTCTGTTTCATCAGATGCGTAACATTGAATATATTAGTCCGATTAGTACCGTACTAACATCGGACTGTACTAATCGGATGCCATCGGACATGACAACCCTGACTCTAACACAAAGGCTTTATTTATATATATTGGCATTTGAAACATGATAGGACTGTGGACAGATGCTCCAAAAACCCTAAATAGGACATGTGGGCATTCTCTTACACAACTCATTCATTCATCATCAAAGCAATCTCTCCACTTGCTACCACAACCTAGTGCCCCTCTTTTGGAGTGTTGCAACCACCTCTTTCATGTTGGTGAAACTTGGTTGGACCATGGCAACCTGATCACATTGTTTTAGCATGTATTCATCCTCTCTCTACCAGTCGCTGCACTTGGCAGCTCTTCCATTTGCTGCCTGTAGGTCTAACCCTCCAAATATACCTGCATTTTGATTGTTGTTTATCATTTCATCTAACCGCCTATCTTCTGGCAGCTACCTACAATGTGTTGACGTCTACATTTGCATGCTGGAGACTCTTAATCAGCAGATGACATCACCTTCAGAGTGCATGACCAGCACACTATCCTCCTGTTGTGTTTGGCAGACAGCTGCTTTTGGCAGCAAACACTTTTGTATTCTCCAATTGACTACCTAGCAATCACGTTAATAATGGGAGTTGAAACCAACCTTCCTCCTTGGATAGGATGGTAAATAACCTAATTCAGTACTACTTACAGCAAGCATAAAATTCACATAAACTGAAAATGCACACTTTACCACTTTAATCTTGGATATTGGACACCCTGTTGGCCCCAAAATTGGCACCCCATACGGTATTTCTTTATCTTATATTGCAAATGGAAGGAGTACAACTGAGATCCTTTGATCTCCTCCGCTAATCCAAATGCCTCTTGCTGTCAAAACTACCAGCAAGCCTACAAACCAATTGCCCCTTGGTTTGCTTGGGGATTGGCCTTCACTCTGCTCCTTGGCTTTTTGGTAATCATGATCAGTTTGGGAGATCGACTTATACTTTTCTGCGATAAAGTTTTACATTTTCTAAACATATCCTTAGTCCACAATGTCTTCTTGCTTTGATACCAATGATAGATGTGATATAATAACTTGCTGGTCTGATCTGTAAATTAGGGTTTCTAATATTGAACAAAGGAGAGGAGAAAAGGGAGAGTGTGTACACTGTGAGCTGCATAATTCAGTCCCCCAGCCACAGCACAACCTTACTTATCAATTAATGACCTTAGTCCTAGTAAGTGTGTGCATTGCACATGCCTTGACTCCAGCCCCTCTACAAATGCACTAAATGGCTGAGCTCCACATTTTGAATGGTCTAAGCCCTTGGTCACGTGTCACTTACATGTGCTATTAGTTGTGCACCCCTGAACACCATATCTGAATATTCTATAACCTATTCTTGTCATCCCCTACACAAAAAGAGTCTTTCAACATATATATCTAACACGGACTATAGCAAAGAATGATGGTACTCCAGAAATGCAGCCTCACAAACAGAGGTTCAATAAATCAAAACGGAATAGAAAACATGCAATCCAACTTTAAAAAAGGTACAACAAATGCCCAAAATGTAAAAGACTTATTTTTCTCACCTCTTCACGTTCAATAAAGCCTGTCTGTCCCAAATCGTACAGCTTGAAGGCAACTGAAATATCAGGACATACATCAGAACTCCACTGGAATCAGAACCGTTAGAGACTTAAATCATGTTTTGCATAGGTGGAATCAGCCAGAAAAAGGTGCCATCATACAGAAACAGAAAGGCAGATAATTGTAACACACTACCTAGACCTCACAGAACAAAGCAAACAAGTAGCAAATGAGCATTCAGGTGATGTAAGATCGTCAGAGATAGAAGTGATAAACAAAAGTTACTTTCAAATGGACCAACACCAGCAAGAAGAAAGCAACACTTCAAGATGTCACAAGAGCATAGAGTGCATGGTGCAGGCCACTATACTTGGTCCTGCTGTCCCACTAAATCTTCAACCTTAAGCACCAGCAGTAGTAGAAGATATATCAGCATCATAGCTCAGTTTTCACATCATTCTTGGAAGTTGGCTAAATATATAAACTAGTAACAGCTCCCTGCTCACAAATATATTGGGCAAAAGTGACAAAAGTTGATGAATTTGTAACACATTCTGCTGATCACTTACAGTCAATTTTTGTTTCAAGTGAAGTGTTTGGATGAAATACACTCAGCGACCGAACGAATTCTCCAAAATCAATAACACCATTCCTCTTCACATCAAAGAGGTCAAACACCTATCAAAAGAATTAAGTTATAAACAGTAGAACAGCAAACAACAATACTAAGACAGGACATGAGTGTACTGCTCTCATCAATGCATGTATCTATATAAGGCCACATTAGTGTATTAAAATAAATAAATGTACAAAAAAAAAATCACCAAGCAGGAAAATGAAGTTTGTGGGTCTTTTATCACAATAGCTAGTCCCCCCTTACACAAGGCCAATAGTGTAGATCCATACATTAATATATCTCATGGATGGCGAAAACACAGTGACACCATAATCACAACTGACAAGCAACTCATATGAGATGAGACGTGTTAGTAAAATGAGTTGATGTGAAGTGAAGTATAGCATGATAGCTTTACGATTTATATTCTGCATGCCTTTAATTTTTGTTTTGTACTTGCCATTATTCTATCTAACATCAAATGTGATGGCACATGTTAATGTAACAAATTGGTGTGATGTGACATGACATGACATGTGCATAGTTGCTGGAAACAGCATTTCAACAGCCCAATTAGAAACACTGAAATGGAAACATAATACATTTCAAAGTCTCTAACACACACACGTGTGTGCATGCGTGCATGTATAAATTCTGGGTTCTCATTTTGCTGGTTTGGCTTTGTTTTGCAACTCTAAAACCCATTTATATTGCTTCGGTCCCACAACTCTTGGCAAGACAACTTACAAGTAGCTAAAGACTTCATGGCACATGTGGTATTAGCCTACTCATGTGAGTTGTGACAAGAAGCGTTCTTAAAGAAGAAAGAAATATATATTAACATCGATTGAAGGCCAAGAATGGCCTATGACTCAAAACATGTACAATGAGCTAGCTATACCCAAAGTGTGGTGGAGCAATAAACCTGAACAAGAGCAAGTCAAGACAACCCATGCATTCATATGTTTGTGAGTTTAATATTTGTTTGCTTGTGCTTTTTGGGTTTTTTATTGGAATTTTTTTTTAACAACTTGAGTACTGTGCTAGCCCCTCCAAGGAACAACTTGGGATGTGTGTTTTTATAATACTAACTAAAATGTTGAAGTGATGTACAGATTGTCAGTATTTCATTCCTTTTGGTTTATACTAAAATAGGATTGGAAGTGTGATAACATTCTACAACATGATTGACTAGCATCATCTCATGTACAACAGCAATAATAGCTAATCATACCAAAGTTTTTAAGCAGAGTCTAGAGAGTAACATTGGGGCAACATGATCACCTCCACTCTCGAAGCTCACAGGCCAAGCAAAGGGCAAAAACAAATATTATCACCAAATGCCAAGGTAGATCAAATTGCAGCATTTTTTCCAAACAGCAATATTCTAACTGTACAGATAAGTGACTCAGCAATCAAGAGCCTTTGACTACCACAGGAGACATTCCCCCTTGAAAGAGGTTCGCCCATTGTTTGCAGTGGGTGTGATTCTACCTCCTTGCAATGGATGATTCCATTCATAACCTCAGACTTCCTGGTTCATCCTCTGTGCTTGGCCGAAATTACCAATCCTGACCTCAATCCAATGAAGCACTTGCTTGAGGGTCAAGGGTTTCTTTTTTTTTTTTTGGTTGGGTGTGGGAGGGTGTGTGGATGTGTGGGGTGGTGGGTGTAGGTAGCTAGGCCCAAGGCCATTAGAAAGAAAAGATAGATGTAAGACCAAGCAAAATGGTAACAGTATGACCCTATTTGGTGATTTGTAATTATATCAACTGTAGAAATACTTAAGTTTATCAAACGATTTTGGAATGGAAATTATGTGAAGGAGCCCCACACATGTCAGGTGGCATAGGGGAAAAGGCGTCAGTCAATAGAGGAAAATGATTTGTGCTACCATTGTGACCATTTTTCTTTCTATCAAAAATTGCCATCTAGCACCATATGACAATTAACCTTAGGTATTTACTTTAAAATAACCATGTGGCAAGGTTGTAGACTCAATCTCTGACCCAATATCTGGCTGTCTAAGATACCATGCAAAAAGATTATATATGTGGAGGGCCCTGATCTACTCCAGATAAAAAAATCTAATAGTAGAATGCCTTCTGCACTCAACTAGACATTGCCCCTTTAACAAGACTTTCTTCCATGGCTCTTTAGTAAAGCCATTGTTCATAATTATTGTTTCCCTAAAACATTGTAGGGCATATGTTTTTTTACTCTGTCTGCAAAAAGATTCTCTCGCTTGCTATTCCTGAATAAAGCTAGCTGAAGTTCCTCCTGTAATGTCAAAGAGAAAAATAAATGTTTAGTAAAGAAAATGTTCCAGGGGACTGAATAGAAATGCAAATAATTAATAGAGAGAAAAGAAGAGATCTGAAATGTGCCACACCTTGTGGATAAGCCCATCATCAATTACTGAGCTGCTAAGTTTCTTGAAGAGCTCATATAGAGCTTCCACCTCACTGACCCTAACTGCCAACAACAAAGGCACAGCAAATAAGGACGAAAAAATCTCCCATATATGTTTACAATGACAAAACAAGACCATAAATAACCACATGATCTTTAAACGGTCATCCAATTACATGATACCTGTCGAAGTGTAAAGGAAAATCATGCAATTACAATGAAAAACAACAATTAAAAGTCCAGCACACCACTTAAAAATATTCATTCTAGATTGTTCTTTAAAGTTCAAAAGCATAAGATCTCAACCATCACTCTGCACAGTCATAAAGAGTAAAAATGTGAGCTTAAGAGTGTGAAATACTTCTGCAAGATGGACATCCTATCAGGTTCTCCAGCTCCAACTGGATGCTATAAACTTTTCTGTTCCAAAAAGGAAAGACCCTTTGTCTTCATAACTTTCTTCTACACAGGAGAATCTTAAAGAAGCCAAACCAGCACCCAAGTGGCAAGCAGTGTTCTTAAGATCTTTTTAAAAAATTCATTTGTGATGTACCAAAATGCATTCTCAAAGAAGCAAAGCTCCTCAACTCCACCCAAAGGAACAGCAGAAGGTGACTGGCATGGGCAGTAGACATGACAATGCGATTCAAAATCACATCCAAAGGAACAGCGGAAGGTAACAATGGAAGGTGACTGGCAGTGGGCCGTAGACATGACAATGCAATTCAATATTGTGGAGATATGCTAGGATTTGCAAAAGAAAACATTGAGTGTACGACCACAACTGAAACACAAAGAACTCAAACACAAATGCAAAAACACAAAACACAACACAAAGAAGAAAGATAACTTTGAAGTGAACAAATGAATGCAGTAAATGAAGGAAAGAATGTACAAGATGATCAAGGGCAGAGCTGTTCAACAGTCCGTGGCTCTTGTTGTGTGATGTCCACAAGAGAGAGAGATCCTGAGTGCTGTAACCACTAGCTGGGGCTGAGATGAGGCTGAAATTGGAAGGGCACCAGGCTGGAAACCAAAACATAGCAATCTCTAGGGCTGGAATTGGTAAACACAGCAGTGTAATCCCCTGAAGATGATGGCAGCTGATCACTGAAGGCTATAGGAAGCTGAGTAACAGCAAAAGAAGATGAAAATAATGCTGAATAGGCCTGCACTGCAGTAAACGCATGTTGTATGATGCTCACAAAGAGACTGGACAGCAGGACGGCAACAATGGATAGCGCACCAAGGGCTGGTGATGATGTGGCAACAGGCACGATAAGCTGGACAGCCACTGGAGGGAGAGCTGATGGCTGAAACCTGCAAGACAAGCGATGGGCTGAATGGTGGGCAGCCTCTCTATTTATGGATGTAGAAGGATCCTCCCATAATTAGGGCTTTGCTTATGGGGCACAAAAACACTCTAGGACGGCGCATCATTTAATGAAATTTTTGGTAATTTACATGTTTAGGGGCTGTTTTAAAGCGCTAATTGGTTTGTAATGTATTTTTAGCTCAAAAATATCACATCCATCTTCATAGCAAACTAGAAACTGTCTCATTTTTTGTTCATCTACTTGAAAAAGGTACAAGGATTCAGTTTAACCTTTCCTCGTCAATGCTTGTCGCCCAAAAAGATGGTTGTCTAGACAACCATCCAGCAGCATCATTCTTCTCTTCCCTATCACAATTCTTCTAGCCAAAAGGGCTCATTGGACCCAATATATCATCCTCGTTAGGGTTCAAATCAGATCAACATCTAATCCCTCCCATCATGGACTCACTTAAGATCATCATCATCATCGTCTCTGAGATCATCGCCATCTCCTTAGTCCTTCCCCAATGAGCTTGGTAGTGGCAAGACTCCTTGTTCAATAAATTGGTGTCATGAAAATAGCTCGATGCACATTCAATTTAATGTTCAACAAAGGTCTCACAAGTGACTAGCATAAACACCAAAACTAAGTGTTACATCCTTGGACATCCAGATGGGCTGCTACGAACATCAGTTAAAGTGGTCATTAAATAAACCTAGTGTGAAATAAAGTTGAACAGCACAAACAAGTAGAGATATCACATTCTTTACAAATTCCCAATAAAAAGTGCAATAGGATCTCCATAGATTTTGTAGTAGGATTGGCCCATACTAATCAAAGCCATGACACAATCTAGGTCACGATCAACCAATTGATGAAGATAGCTTAGTTCATTCCAAAGAAGATGATCGTCAAAAGCCACTAGCAAGCTAGCCTCTTTCTCAAGCATATTTATATACGCTTCATGGTTTGCTTAAAGAAATAGTCAATGATCGTGACCCTAAGTTCACTAGCCATTTCTTGCAAATGATCCTCCACAAGTTGGAGACTCAATTGTCCATTGAGGCCGACAGATACACCAAGTGAACAAATCAAATCATGGAGAATATGTTGCGTACATGTCTCCCTTAGACAATCTAATTGGGAGCATTATCTTCCAAAGACAGAGTTAGCTTATAACAATGCTAACCATTCAACTAAACCACCAATTATCATCAAGCTCAAGGGAATAAAAATGCAAGCCATGTTTGATTCTTGCACAATATGCAAGAGATGTTGACAATTGAAAGGGAGGGCATCATTCTACATTTTATGTGGCCTAGGATCGTACAGTGATCCCCACCTAGGATCCAACCTACACAAGACATGAAACAAGTAATATCTACCAATTTAAGAAACTAGACATTAGGCCCACCTCCTAGCCATAGAGCCAAATGGACTCATCCCCAAGCTTGGGAGCTAGCAACGCTCCAAGTCACAACCATGTCCCAAGAACTAGTGTTCCATACCACCAGCCCCTACCATCCTAATGTATGAACACATCCACCAACAATAGTGATCACACAATGAATGTGCACAATAGGGCCTTGAGTCTTATAAATAGGGCTCAATTGCCCTAACCCCAAAGTGTCCTCAATACACACGCACCAAGTCAATAAATAACCACTGTGACCAATGCTACTAGCACCCACCCGAATGTCCAAGGATGTAACAATTCCCCCCTTATGAATGATTGTTGTCCTTAGTAATATCATCAAGGACGAAGAGGGAAAAATGACTCTTTAACGAGCATACCAACTCCCAAGTAGCCTCTACCTCCAAGCGGTTCTTCCACTTAGGATTAACGGTATGGAATCATTTAGAAATTAGACCTACGGTCAAGAACCAATTCAGGTTCGAGTTGAGAAGAAGCCATGGCTTGTTGACAATGGGGCCACTTCCCATATGACTTACCAACAAGATTGGCTTGAAAGTTCAACATCTTCATTCCAAAGGGGGTTCGGTATCCATTGGTAACAACTCTTCCGTGCCAGCGCATGGAGTGAGGACCGTTCCCCTTTTGCCCCATCGTCAAGTCTCAACAGCCAAAGTCCTTTATGTTCCAAATTTGGGCTTTAACCTTCTTTCTATCCATGGTTTGACACAGCTAAGTACTCGTGTGGTCTTTACCCAAGATGCTATAACCATAGAGGACTCTTTTACAGGTTCTATTCTTTGGACACGTACTCAGGAGGGTGGGCTTTATAAGCTCACCACCCTTGCTATGTGGACTTCTCATGAGCTTGGGCCACTTTGGCATGCCTATTATAGGCATTTAAACTTTGACTCCATACGCAAGGCTTCCCAAAAGAAGTTAGTGAAGGGTCTCCCAAATTTTCTTCCTATTAAGACCTTGTGCCCTAGTTGCTTGCGAGGCAAGCAGCATAGGCAACCTCATCCACAAGTTGCCTCTCAAAGGGTTGCTACAACGCTTGAGTTGGTTCACACTAACTCATGCAAACCTATGGGCACACATCCCTTGGGAGACCAAGTGTTTGATGTTGATTGTTGATGATTTCAACAATTATGTATGACCGTACTTCTTGGAGTACAAGAGTGAGGCATACTTCAACTTCTACAAGTGGAAGATGTTTGTTGAAACGCAAACATCTTTCAAGGTTCGAGGTGCACGAGCTAATCACGACAGTGAGTTTTGCTCTAATGTTTTTTTAAAGTTTTGCAAGGATCACGGCATTTGGGTGAAGTACTCTCATCCAAACTCATCATTAGAGAGAAGTGTAGTGAAGCGCGACAATCAGACCATGCTTGAGATGGCCCCATCAATGTTGGTGAAGGGGAGTCCCATTCCCAGACGTGCACTAAAGGCACCGAAGGCCTCTAAGTCTCCCTCGTTGCAAGATGAGTCTATCACTATTCCTCAATGGTATTAACAACTCATGGAGGATGCAGGTGCTACTCATTTTCCTACGACCCCTTCAGGCCCACATGGATCAAGCAAAATACACGCCCAATGGAATAGTTCACTTTGTGTGAACTATGCTCTTATGTCACGGATGCTTCAAATCATGAGTCTACTATAATTGATAAGGCTCTTGCACACAGGATGTTTGGTACTTTGCTATGCAGGAGGAGCTCGACATGATCGGGCATAATTAGACTTGGAAGTTGGTTCTGTATCCGTAGAGTGAAAGGTGATTGGTGTGAAGTGGGTAAGACTAGGTATTTGGTTTGATGGTTCCTTGGACAAGTATAAAGCTCGGCTTGTTGCCAAGGGTTTTGCACAACGTGCAAGTTTGGATTATCCAAAGACTGCCCATCACCATTGGCCTGTTTTTCAAATGAACATGAAGTTTGCCTTTTTGAACAGCATACTTGAGGATGAGATTTATGTTTCACATCCTTCTGGTTTTCTCATGCAAGCGAAGGAGGATCATGTCTATAATTGCGAAAGGCTATTTCTTGCCCCATACACCCTAAGTCCAAGTTGGTTACTACTGCAGACCCCCTTTCTAATGCTACTCAGTACAAGTGTCTTGTTGAATCACCCATCTAGCTTATCCATACCATGCCAAACATCTCTTTTGTGGTGGCGTCACTATCTTCTTTCATGAAGACTCCTACTCAAGTTCACTTGCGAGCCGCTTTGCGCGTGTTATGCTACTTATAGGAGACCGATCCTACAAGATCATGTATGGAGAGGAGGGCACTCTTGTTGGATAGGGTAACTCAAATTGGGCAGGTGGTGCTCTACTATATGTTTTGCTTTTTCCCTCAGCTCAGGAGCTACCTCATGGAGCAGCAAGAAGCAGCCTGCCGTGGCCTTATCTTGTGCATAGAATGAGTCTCGTGCACTTTGATCTATAGCTTAGGAGGCAGTTTGGCTCCATCATTAGTTGGTGGAGATTGGCTTTCCACAAACAAAACCCACCTAGCCACACATGGATAGCCAAAGTACCTTAGCTTTCACAAAGAACCCTGTGTTTCATACTCATACTAAGTATATCAAGGTTCAATACCACTTTGTTCGGGAGCGGATCGTGGATTCTAAGTTAGCAGTGGCCTATCGTCCCATAGAGGACAATGCAGCAAATCTCTTCACGAAGCCTCTTTCACAAGCTTCTATGCTTCATCACATGTTGTTGGGTCTTCAAACACTCCCAGGATCTAAGAGGGGGTATTACATGCCGTTTTATTCTATTAGTTTGTCATCTCCAAGGAGACATTGGAGCTCAGTCATTTCCACTCCGTTCAGTGTGCATTTCCTTTGTCAATCAGCTTTAGGTGTGCATTTCTTTCATCTGCCAAATGCCTTATAGTCTAGGCAGCCCCTATGGCCTGCATTCAGCCCCCCGACTACTGCAATTTCCCCAAAGGATGCCACATCAGCATTGTTTGCTGCAGTCATAGCAGTAGGCCAGCATTTATTGCAGTTGGACTGCATTTTTAATGCCATTTTGGCAAGTTGACCAATTTTAGTGGATGTTGGCTATTCATATCCCCACTTGACAAGTCATAGCACACAATCAGTTCATCTTTAGCCTTTTGTAGGTGCTGGTGGCTGCATATTCACGAGACTTCATGGTAAAACCTATCATGAGGTACAAAAAGGCACAGCGGAATGGCACACAAGATATATCAATAAGAAATCTTTGTATTCATTTATCAAAAGATACAACATTGAGACACATCTCAAGATTACATCCTCGTGATGCCACACATATGAGGGTTCACCACTGAGTATAGGGAATCACACGTAGAGTGGAAACCAAGCTAAGCTCAGAGTCACAACTACTTCCTAAATAGGTGTTCCTAGCTCCTACACCATGGTATAGCTACAAAGTCCATACCCTATTTTAAAGCTTGCCAGATAAACTAAGACTGGGTGAATGGATAGATCATGGTCCTAGGAGGGTCTCCTTTTTATAGCCCATGAAGGCGGTAGGTTGGCATGACCAACATACCATATTATTAACCTCACTAGCCAGTCAAGGAAATTTCCAAGGAACCTTCGCTCTTTGTGGTCCCTAGGAGGATCTCCTCTTTCATAGCCCGTAAAGGCGGTAGGTTGGCATGACCAACATACCATATTATCAACCTTCACTAGTCAACGAAGGAAAATTCTAAGGGACATTCACTCTAGGTGATCCCTAGGACCCAAAATAGGGATCCTTGATAACTCCCATGTCCCACAGCTCCATTCAATGTGTCTCAAGTTGCTACCAACTCAATTACCCTATCTAACCTATAGGCTAGACCCACATAGTCACCTTTTTTATCATTCACTCAAATAGACCTCATCCGACATACAAGTCAAGATCCACTAGACTCGCACATATTCTCCTCATAATGAGGCCCTTAAAACTTTAAGCACCATGTGAAACCAGCCTTCCTTCTCGGATAGGGTGGTTTACCCTTATTAAGCACTTAATTACAACAATCAGCAAATGAACATAAACTAAAATGCTCACTTTACCTTCATAAACTTGGACAGTGGACACCTTGTTGGCCCCAAAACTGGCGCCTCTTTTGGTATTTCTTAATTTCAATTGCTAATGGATAAATTACAAGCCGAGATTTCACAATCTCCTTGGTTGATTCAAAAGCCCCTTGCTGTTCCAATAATCAGCAAAGCATTCGGACAAATTGCCCCTTGATTTTCACCCAGGACTGGTCAAATGCTGCCCCAAGTTCACAATAGATGGGCCGGCATCTGAAATCCTCACAATTCCACGAGTTTTCGGTGCTGATTTCAGTGTACAATGCCTTTGACTAACGGCACGAGTCCCAAGGTGGCTGCTAAACCCTAATTAATGCTATAATTTTAGGATTTACAGCAATAAACTCTCTACTGTCCACCAAATTTGGATGTACTCTGCTACCAATGGCTGAGAATTACTGGGAATGCTTGAGCATAGACTAAAGGAGATGAGAGAAATACTATAGAGAGAGAGAGAGAGAGAAAATCAGCTGAAATGTATCTTTTGATTCGTAACTCTGATGACAAATCTCATGGCACCAACAACTTCAAAAGGGGGGTAAAACACCAGCTCCTCTGGCGAGCCCTGCTCTTCTACCGCCGCCTCTCTTGAGGCGGAAGAGAAAACTAGCTGCCCCTGTCCTGTCGCGGCGCGCGATCAGTCATCGTCACCTCTCAAAGCCAAATCTGATCACCTCCTCTCTCTCTACCAAGCTTAGAATGGCTGCAATTCAGCTTCCACCACCCTCCAATAGCCTTCTCCCTAGTTACATGGGAAAGCTTTGCCAAGTGGCAACCTTTCTAATGCATTTTCAGCCATTAAATTAATTTTTCAAAATTAATTAATTCTGAAAATTAATTTCAACCCTTTTGACCCTGCTCCAAATTAAGCATGCCCATCTGTAATGAAATTGGCTAGGCCATTTGCAACTTGGAGTGGTTTCCAACCTCTATTGACCCTTAGACTAGCATTAATTAATTAATTAATGCTAGTCCCTAGTGTCACCACTGACATTAATGACCAAACAATTGTCCTAGGGTCCAACCTGGCACCAATGGACCACCAAAACCCAGTTGGCATAACTTAACACAACTTTTGCCTTTAACATCCACTGCATCCTTGAGATCCTTGGCCCGTTCCCATGAAATAACTGCCATGTGCATCACATGTGCTAAAGAACCTTGCACATTTGATTAATAACTTAATCAAATGTTACTAGCAAGATTAAAGCATCTCAAAATTTCACGTCCCCGTGACACCATGGATCCTTGATGGCACCTTACAAGAGTGGGGCATTAAGCATCTCTCTCAACTATGCATGTGATAGGAACGGGGAGATTCCATTCCAAAAACAAGCAGGCAATGAGACATTAAAAATATGAAATAAACAACTTCACGATTATTCAAAGACAAGTCACTCCAAGAGCACACTCTGAACATCACACTATGATATTACAAACAAAATGAATGGCACATCAAATATTAAGACCAATAGATGCTGCAAAATAAGTACATACTACTAAAAAGGTCTAAAGAGTAAAGACTCAAGAGTCATAGATGTCTGAAAACCTGTTCTTGTCCGTCTTGAAAGGGTGTCCCTTGCCACTAGCTGTCGTTTCTCTTGTCCTATATTGTTGTCTCAAAGAAATCTTGACTAAGCTATTGAAATACCCATCTTCATAGGTCTATACTAATTTGGACTTACAAACACTGTTCCATCAAGTATTCATACAATCATTTCCACGTATCATTTTCAATTTGCAGAAATCTACTGCCAGTGACAACTATTCATGGTCAATTGGCTTGTTTTCAATTCGATGTAATCAAACCTGTAATTTTGGTTCACATCCTGTTAATTGTTTACCTTCATTTTTAATACAACATAGGTAAGCCCGAGAAGTTAGATTAGATGCAACACACAACATTGTGTAAGCTTTTGGTTGTGCCCAGCTCTATTGTGCTATGGCAAACATAGGTACAGCACCGCTACTTTCTCATTACAGACTGAACTAAGTTAAACTCTGATGCTGCATCCTTAAGCATGTCCATGCATTTGTACAGAACAAAAGTGCATGTCCTGTGAACATAACTTACTCACATGCAGTTTCCGCTGCCAAGATTGCTGGATCTTCATAACCAGGAAGTTGTTTAACTGGCTTTGATCCAAAACAGCCCATGAAAAGCTCGATAGCATAGTCCAGGAACGCCAGAGAGAAATTGGACAACACCTTTTGCGCTTTTTCCAGGGAATTCTTTGGCCTGCACATGGATATCAAGAGCTGAGATCATTTTTTCTGCAGGTATGCAAAGACTAACTTCGCTTTACATTTGACCAGACTAACTTCACTTCCTGTTTTACCCCGCAACTAGTGACTCCATTTAACTCAGTCAAGGATAGTAGAGCAACACTGTAGCGATGCTACTAGCAATGTCGTCCCATAATAATCTTTTTGGTCGAACAAAAAGTAAAAGCATGTCTAAGGCAAAACGATTCTGAGAGGCAGCTTTTTTATTACGTGAAGGGGGAAACAGAAGCAAAACGATAAAGAGAGACATGTACATTGAGAAAAGGGACAGATCTGCCAATGACTAGGTGCGAAGAATTCACAACCGGATGCGGGAATTTACCAAGGAAATGCACACCATTGAAGGCGCACCGAGGATGATGAGAGCGCCTCGAGCAGCGTACCGTAGGATGGTAGAGCGGCCTCCGCAGACGAAGCACAACGCAGGCTATGGACTGCCATTAAACGGCTGGCCCATCCCTTGCAGACAGCGACGGGACTTGCGCATACCAAACGCAAAAGCAAAGGCAGATGTCCAGTCCAGCAATGTTTTGCCGAGAGAAGCGACGGGATAGAAAGGAAAGGGCATAGGCAAAATGCCGGGCGAAGCAGAAAGGAGACTGCAAAGAGTCGCTATGGCGGCATCCAGACACCAGTGCGCGTGTGCAAATAAGGCTGCAATGGATCAAGTCTGGACCTCCTGGCCATACGGACGCGCCAGCGCAGAGATTGATTTGCCGTGCACTCTCCGCTAATCAAAAGAGTTATCCGCCAGTGAAAATGTACGACGTGACGGCCCACCGACCGCCCGGGCCCCGACCTGTTCTTATATTTCGTTGGTTGATCTGCATTTTCCGTTTCCTAAGTTTGTGGGACGTTTTTCACCCTTAGCCCAGCAATTTAAAAATTGACTCCTGATAATTGCAACGTAAATTTTGATTTACTACAGAGTGAGAGCGATTCCTTCTTCGCCAGCAATGGTGGAGTGGGTCAGGTGTGCGTCAAGTAATTGGGGGTGTGTGAGTTCAAAGTTCAAACCCTCTTTCCCGTTTCTTTCGTAACACCTGCTCCTTTGTGGCACGTGGATAAATTAATATCATGACAAACTCATTTTGGCGTATTACGTAGTCGTTCTAATCATGAAAAGGATCGATCCATTTTACCCTCTCGTATAACATGATATCGACTCTCTCTCTCTCTCTCTCTCTCTCTCTCTCTCTCTCTCTCTCACACACACAAAGGGGGACCGATCTTGATGCTCAAGCAAATGACAAATGTAGATCAAATATAAATTAGAATCTTACAAGCTCTTTTTTTTAAGTGTGAAGTCTACATGTATTGATAGACAATAATGCATAAAGCCTACTAGAAGAGTTCCTTCAAAACCTTTGCACAATGGGCAATGCTTATCTAGCAACATCCAGTTTCCCACCTTATTTCTAGTGGGATCAAAGTATTTTCACAAACCATAGGATCTAACCAATATAGTGCGATCAAAGTCTTTTCACAAACCATAGGATCTAATAATACAATCTTCTTTCAAATTCTCAAGAGCAGATCTGAGTTTAGATATAGGCACCTCATCAAGACTAAGATGATTTCAACCAAAGTTGATCCTCAATCTTGGTGGGCTAGTCTTGTTTGACTTTAGAAAGCGCTTGAATAAACCGTTCCTATTCTTTTTCTATCAAAAGAAACCACTATTTAGCTTCATCAATAGAAATCCAATTTTGCATCCACAAATACCACACATCATTCCATGTCACAATGGCCTTTACATTGTAGTTTGTGAGCTCTCCTTTGTATACAACCAATAAAGCTCCATCTGATTAGTAGCGGTAGTTGTAGTGAACCAAATGGACATATTAAGGAAGGCATCACCTTTCTCAATAGGATTCCACTCCACCTGAACCAATAGATTTTTCCAAGCATCCACTAGAACCTACACCACACACAAATCTTGATTTCAACTTTATCTTTGGTGATTAACTTCTATTGATCATTACTGAAGTAATTGTTGGATATCCCTTTACATACTCTAGGGGTTGAAAAACCAATAGTTGGGTAAATTATGGAATTCTCAAGTTTCTATAACTTCATTTGGGGATCCATCCATTGTGATGTAAGTACTAGACATGTAATATACCAAGTGGATAGCTAAGTCATCTTCATCAAGAAATTATGGAAACTCTCCACCATTTTAATAAATTAAGCCTCACCTAGATTGTTATAATGTTATTAGACTTCAAACTTGTAAGAATCAAAGAGCAACCTATGAAATCACTCTACTCTTCTCCAAGTCTTCCCTTTCACTAGAGCTAGTAAAATCCATGACCATAGGATCACCACCCACCATAGTTGAGGCAAATTATGAAGTTATTGCAGCCACCAATTGCTAAATTTAATTGCCCTTCCATATAGCAACCTAACACCCATGCCATGCAGAGACTTATTAGTTGTTATTTGAGCCCAAGGCGGCACAAAATGCCAAGTCTGGTGAGTGTCATTATTCTAGAGGAAGTTTTTTGACTGCCTTTCAATTTTGTCCCACAAGAACTTGGAAAATGGGTAGATCATTACCACAAACACAAAGTAAGACTAGAATACATACTTTTAAAACCACCATTTTACTAGAGGGAGGATAATGGTTCCTTGGCACAATATTCCAATTTTTGCAAACATTTTGAGTTAGCCAATCAAATCATTGCTTTTATGTAATTCCCAACCCTACTAGACACTCCACATACCTTATAATTTTACCATACCACCTAACTCCTACAAGATACCAAAGGTCATTTTTGTGGGACAACCTTAGCACCTCAATCTTATCTATACTCACTCTTGATCCTGAGACATTTTGGCAAACAAAGTAAGACATGCATTTGACACCACAAAAAACAACAAAGATGCTAAAGAGAAACCATACCAAATGGATCTAAAGAGAGTGCAAGAGTTTCTTAGGTAGCTATTGATAAAAGCTATGAGGAAACATTGGTAAACAAAGCTTTTACCATTCTACAAAAAGTGGCCCCAAAGCCCATCCTTCCAAGAGTGATGATTATAAAATCCTATCTCATTGTATTACATGCCTTATCTAAGAGAAGTTTTATCCTGACGATATCCTTTTCTTGTTCACACTTCTAACAAAGGAAACATTATCATTGAAAATATATCAAGAATCCAGGAATGGATAAATTTTAATGAGACAGACAATTTCAATCTCTATAGCATCCACCAACTCCAACAATTTGAGAGGCTCTATTCTCCTATCCTAGAGGATGTAGGCCTTCATGTCACCTCTTGGATTCACTCTCTCTCTCTCACACACACACACAATGAGAGCATAAAAAAGAGAGATTTTTTGTTAACAATAGATTTAGCAAAGGATTGTGTAAGATAAGAATGGTCAACATTGGATTTAGTAAAGATTGTGTAACATAAGAACTGTTGAGTAATGGAATTTGGAGGATTCTCTCTTTCCAACCTTTTAATGTTGAGAGACAAAGGGTGTGGCAAGTTGATATTATGTATCCAAAGGTTCCTTTCATTCCTTATTTCAAGTATGTTTTTGCCAAATGATATTTTAAACACGTAGCTTTATTGGGAGGAGCATCGTACTTTGTCACTTTTATAAATGATGCCATGAGGAAGGTTTAGGTTTATCCTCTTCCCAATAAGAGTAATATGTTGAATGCATTTAAAAAATTCTTAGCATTTGTAGAAAATTAGTTAAGCAAGAAGTTTAAGTGCTTAAGGATTAATAATGGTGGAGAGTACACCTCACATACCTTAATGAAATTTTGTGTTAGTTGTGGTAGCATGAGAGAGTTGGCAGCTTGTAAGGATCCTATTCAAAATGGTGTGGTTGAGAAGATTAGGATCATTCAATAAAGGGTTCATAGTATGCTCTCTAATGCTAGTTTCATTAATGGATTTTAGATCTATGTGCATATGCTTCAAAAGGAAGGATGTATTTGTACTTGAATATGTAAATGTTGATTTTTTAGGGAGTATAGATGATGCCAGGAGGCATATTCCACAGTGGATTCCGTGAGACCACGGTGGATTCCGTGAGGTTTTGCAGTTGATTCCGTAAAACTATATTTATTTGCTGGGGCTCGTTCTCAAAGTGGATTCCTTATGCGAGAAGTTGACAGGACGCCTGTCCTTTTCGGGTGTCATGTTAATTTAATGTGCACGTGGGTGATTCCGCAAAATACATATTTAAATTAATGGGTGTTTATGAGTTTAGAGTGCACTCGTATTAAATTAAGGTTAGGACAGAGTTCCAACCTATCTATTTATTTTGTAGCTAAAGACTGCTAGGTATTCACTTTTTTCGATTTATTTTTATTATTTTCTAACAATTGTGAATGCTTCAATTGATGTGTAGAGCAGGCAGTAGTGGCGTTGGAAAGCACCAGGTGATGGCATGTATTCAAATTACCAATAAAAAATTATCATTTTTTATGGGCGCATGTCTTATCATTAAAGGCATGGTGCTAATATTTATTTAGATGCGCTTATTTATTGAAACAGTTGATAAATATTTATTATTTTGTATGTGCATAGACGCTCGGTTTAAATATTTCATTATTGCACATTGTATTTGGGCACAGTTCGACTTTTGGGATGCCCAACAGCTTTATTCTTTATTTGGACAAAAGCCAAAGTATGTTGATTGTAAATTGGGCTATTTTTGAGCTTGGAGATTAATAAATTTATAAATACATGCCTTGTGGAGCGCTCACACAAGGCATGGGGGGAGATTGTACCCAATTGGTCTCTTTTATTCATGTTGTGCAAATCTTTCTTTTTGTTTTATGAGCTTTAGTAGAGTTCTTTTGTTCTTGGGGACCTTCCGACGCTCGCTACGCATGCATCCAACATCTGATTTGTGCACCAATAGACTCTAGCAGGTCTACTACAAGTTTTGTCTTCACTTTCACAAGTGGTCCAATCTCTTGGGTCTCTCAATTGTAGCCATGTATGGCTTTATCTACTAAGGTAGAGTATATTGTAGCCATTGAGGCCTATAAGGAAATTACATGGCTTACTAGTCTAGTGGGAGACTTAGATATTATAGAAGAGATAACTACATTGCACTATGATAGTCATAGTACCATTCAGTTGGCATGAAACCCTGTCTTTTATGCAAAGGCAAAGCACATTGAGATGAAGTATCACTTCATCAGGGAGGTGCTTAAGGGAATAAGTTGCTTAAGGATAAGCACACCGAACTTGTCAAGATCCATACGAATGATAACCCTACATATATTCTCATGAAGAGTTTACCTGTGAGCACTTTGCACCCTATATAGTTTACCTTGTAGAAGGTAAACTTTCTTACCTTCTTAGTGCTTTGCACACTATAGAGTACTAATAGGCATTGGATAGTATCTTCTCTTTCTTCTTGTACTCTCATAAATGTGCATTGGCCTTTGAGTGGGAGGTTGTTGGGGTAAAGGCCAATGGCCAATAGCAGGCACCCCTTGTATAAGTACACATCATATAGTCGTATATAAGTAAAGATAACAAAGAATAAGGGTATTATTCATTTTGTATCCGCATAACTCATTTCTCTTCTTATCTCTCAACCCTCTTGCACTCCATAGCTTCTAGCTTGCATCCCACCATTGCTTCCCTCTCAAATGTGTGTATGTACATACATATACTATACACAAATCAAATATTACTATCTAAGATATTTATCTATATTGATACATACCCTCTCCTCTACTCACGTATACACACACATAAAGAATAAATCCCAATGTTTTTTGTCAAGCTCAATATTTGAACTTTGAGATTCATATATCCTTCCATTGCTTTTTTACTTTTTAAATGGCCCTACTATGGCTATTTCTTTCAATACTTCGTTTGTAGGCAAGCCCTCATGATTATATCACCTTATTTATAATAACTTTGACTCATTAATGTGAAAAGAAAAGACTCTCTTTTTTGAGGGGGTGTCCCAAGCATTCATCTCGATGTGTAACAAGCCTTGGAGATTGAAGGCGACTATGTTGACAGTCACATGTTGATTGTCTATGTTGTTTTTTTTAGGAATCTATATGTGTATTTGTGCATGTAATCTTAGTATATTTGAAATCCACCAAGCCAATTTCTAGACTCGACACATGCCTACATGACACTTTCCAACAATATTCAAAAAAGTTTTTTTTATTACAATTTATATGTGTGTGTGTATGTAATCTTAGTATATTCAAAATCCAGTAAGCCAATTTCTAGACTAGGCACAAGCCTACATGGCACTCATCCCAACAATATTCAAAAAAGCATACCATTTATGGCACAAACTCTTTATTCTCTTAGAACTTCCACATTCATATGTCTTGCTTTTCACTCTCTTCTCAAGTGGCATAAATTAAAACACCACTCAATGTGAGGTCCCTCCTCCATTCGGCCTAAATAACTCCTCTAGTAATCGACCAAAGTTCATGTTCTTGCACAACACTACCCAATCTCCCCATAGGAAACATCAAGCTTAGTTAAACATGGGAATCCCAATTCTATTATATAAGGGAAGCATGGACATGTCACCCCTAATAACAGTCTAGCACCTACTTAAGAAAGATCACTTTGTAATCAAACAAAAGCAAGAACAAGGTTAACACTACACTTAATTCAAAGAGAATGAGAGATGGGGGAGATTTTAACTTGATCCCCCTACCCATAAGGTAAAATCTTAGTTTTGGCCTCCTAAAATGATGTTAAACCTATAACTATTCCTACCAACTTTTTGTGTGCGAGGGGCGGGGGGGGGGGGGGGGGGATGGGGGGGGTGTGGGGACTTTCATGATCTAATTAGCTCTATCCAGTGTTAGAAAGTCACACAACTTATATTGGTTCCACCCAACTATAGGCATTTGATAATCAAGATCAAAGCCTTCCACTTTTCTTGTTTGTGTTTGCTTTAATTTTCTAATTAGCAGAGTATGCTACCACATTGTTTGGAATATACAAAAGTAGTAGCTTCCTTTTATTATTCGATTAAACAGAGTTCATTCAACTCAATCTTTAGCACATAACAAACAATTCAAAAATCAAGTATTTATTTTATAATAGGAACTAAAACCTTCACTCTGTAGAGTTGTACAAAACCATATTTCCATAGAAAAACATTGTCTATCGGACCTTCAAATCCCACAAGATTGGGCTATATGTGATCACACTTTGTTTGTGGTCAACATGGAATTTACTAGCTTAGAGCCCCTCTAAGCTTCCATGAGCCTCAAGAGCCATCCTACATAATAAGGACATTTATCACTTGGGGTTTTGCCTCTTAGGTGCTTCGAGTAATAAAAAAAATAAACATCTACCTCCCTCGAGAGTGTAGGACCCCACGTGTAAATGAGCTTTTTCACACTTCGTAGTAGAGTGATAAATGAGTGTTGGGTTAGGGATCCCAACATCTTGAACCACCATATTATATAACACATCTAAGTGTTACAAGCACAGATCCATAAGGTATACATCTCATCATTCTCAAATCTATAATCAAGCATAACCATAGAAACATTAATTTTAATACACTTCTTAACCTATGTGATGCATAGAGTCTATTCGTTCAACAATTCATATATCCTTTTGTAAAAGCAAACCATTATTCTAATATGTTTTGGTATTTTCTAGTAGTAAATTTAAGTAATTCTATCCATACACAATTTTTGAAGTAAAAGACTCGTCCTATGTGCTTTTCTAATATCCCAAACTTTTTTCTTTAATTACAATGAAGTAGCCACATAAATTGATTAAAGAATTTATAAAATTATTTAAGATAAATTTAAAGATGTAAAAATAACTCATAACCACAACTTCAAGTTATCGTGTGACAACCAATTCTATGGGTTGGACATGACTTCGAGGTGTGCTTCAACTTCAAGTTGAACTACCTAGTGGAATTGGAAGCTGCCGCAATAATGTGTGCCAAGAAAAGAGAACCCAGAGTTCCAAAAGAGAATAGTGACCCCTTTGTTATATAAGAGATCTTGCACAACATCTTTGCATATCGTGGGAGCCATGGAATAGACTTAGTAAAATTCGAAAGAGCTTCTACATCATGTAGAAAAGAGAGGAAGAATCTCAATGGATTTTAGTAGAGCTTATGTGTGATGGAGAAGAAGAGAGAAAGAGCTCTGTAACGTGTCTGCTCACCCACTTGTGGGACACGTCTTAGCAGCCCATCGGGAAGAGAGTCTAGAAAGTGCCGCCTAGCACTCGCAAGGAATGTCACAGGGTTTGCGATCTAGGTCTTCTCGAGTCTGCCCCGAGTAAAAGTGTCCGGTCGTTCCCACTTAGGACCGACCTGAAATCAGGGTTTCTTTCCTATCAGCAAAGTCTTTAGGAAGTAGCTAGCGTCGAGCTCCAGATGAATCACTTTGCGTAGGAACAACAAAGTCGAAGTGGATTTATGCTGCACTTGGTTCATGGAGAATGGGAAACGAGAGGGATGAGAAGCTCAACCTCCCTGCCCATAAGGCATAGTCCCATTCTGTTTCCCTAAAACAACATAAATCAAGATTCTAACTCTACTGATGCTAGGTCTTCATAGTCTTGTTATCACGTCTTTTGAGAAAAGTTCCCAGCTAACCGGGACCACCCTTCCGTAGGACGGACCCACAAGAGCTTGGCAAGCTAGGTTGCTTGTTTCCCCTTTATCTTTGGGTTAGGGTTTGTACCCTACCAACCCTAATTATCCTTACCTTAGGTCTCCTTGTAAAATAGATCATGGACAACCCCGTTGTCCTTGGTTGGTCAACTTGCTGGCTATCTCCTAGAACCCTTGAAGTACCTATGTACCCTTATCTTTGATCTTAATTGATCAAGATTGTCTATCCCCTTGGCTGGTCAAGATGGTTTTGTTTAGAATAGTTCCTACTCTGTCTTAAGTATAATCTTCTTAAGCCCTCTTAATAAAGCTCATAGGCGCTTAAGCTTTTACCTATCCCTCTTAAAGTCACCAAGGACTTTGACATGGGACTCATGGGTCTCAGTCCCATTTGGTAGATTACAAACAACGTTGAATTTTTCCAACAACTTTAATGCACGTAATGTAATGCCATGCCTTCATTTCAATGCTCACAATTTTGATATAATCCATATGATATTTTATGCCACACATGCAAATGTACTTTCTATGTATGCAATCTTAACATTATCCTCTATGTGATTATTTACACGATCTATGACCTTCTTGAATGATCTAACTTTATGTGATCATTGTATGAGTCTAGCTGCACTTTAATCTTTTCTGCAGATTATTACACGTACCTTAGAATCCATCTTGCGATATGGACATGCACTTTGTTTCTTTCAATGTCCTCTGAAATGCATTTTAAGCAAAAATTTGTGCAAGGAACATTGCGCTTTATGCAAGAATTTTTGGTAATTTATGATGCAGTTTCTAATCAATTCCACCTATTATGATGACATCTTACAACGAAAATTATCTTGCTCATTACATACATCACAACTAAGTTCATGCCTAGGAAATTATCAAACACGCAATTAATGTGATGCATGTGAATATGATTTTTCACCGTGATATTTTTAACCTATGATTTAATAATACATCAACCTAGGTTTGGAGTGATGTCATGATTCCAGCGGTATTGATGCTGCCTGATGAACCATTCGCGGTTGAAATGCCATCTTGATTCGAACCTCCATCCGCACTTGCAGGGTTTCCAGCCATCTTTGTGGAACTACACTTCGGGGCCATACTCGAAGATGCATGTACGAGAGATAGAATTCCCGCACTCTCCTATGCAAAATTCTTGCTGCCTCTCCTTGAGTGGAGGAAGAGGTTGAAGGGGGAGGGGCGTATTTCCGGAGATGTCGAGAGGGGTGTGTGACCTCTCTTTAAGGAGGGGGAGTGAAGAAGCTTCTCTCTCTTCTCTCTCTCTCTCTCTTCTTCTTCTTCTTCTTCTTATCTCTTCTTCTTCTTCCTCTTCTTCTCTTCTTCTCCTCTCTCTCTCTCCCTCTTCTTCTTCTTCTTCTCTTCTTCTCCTTCTCTCTCTCCCTCTTCTTCTTCCTCTTCTTCTCTTCTTCTCCTCTCTCTCTCTCTCCCTCTTCTTCTTCTTCTTCTTCTTCTTCTCTCTCCCTCTTCTTCTTCTTCTTCTTCTCTTCTTCTCCTTTTCTCTCTCCCTTCTTCTTCTTCTTCTTCTTCTTCTTCTTCTCTCTCTCTCTCTCTCTCTCTCTCTCTCTCTCTCTCTCTCTCTCTCTCTCTCTCTCTCTCTCTCTCTCTCTCTCTCTCTCTGTGATCACCAGGGGGGTATTCTTCCTGACGACGAGGAGGGGGAGGGGGAGTTTGCTGCCAACGACAGGGGGGGCTGTGTGCTGACGAGGAGGAGGCCGCCCTCGAGACCACCAGGGGGGGAGGGCACTATCTTTCAGCCCTACGAGGGGGCTCCCTTTTATAAAGGGGGGAGAGAGGTGGTATGGGGGGGGGGGGGGGGGAGGGGAAGACGGCTGTTCACAATCGCCACCCCTCCCACATGGGGGGTTGCATGCCCCCTCTCCATAATTACTCTCTCTCTCTCTCTCCTCTCCTCGCCATACAGTCGGCAGGGGGAGAGAGGGAGGGAGTAAAAAAAATTGAAAAAAAATTAAAAAAATTTAAGAGGGGGGTTCGCATGGGGGAAGGCACGGGGGCACAAGGGATATTACAAGCTCGAAGGATTCTAGTAGGGATTCTATGTAATTACAAAGAGAGAGGGGAAGGGATCAGTTTTGTCACACTCACCAAGGATTTCGGCAAGGCTTCAGCATGATCACAAAATAGAGAGAGAGGGAGGGTGTAACTTTATCACACTTAGCAAGATGGAGTCTTCGTAGGAGTTGTCTATTTTCGAGCCACCCCTACCCCTATTTAAATAGTACTCCTTATAGAGGGAGGGTTTCATATTTAGAATTTTAGTTGATATCATTGATGATGTCAAGGTAGGGGCTTATCTTTTTGGAACATGACTTTTTTCTACAAAAAAAGAAAAGCTTTTTTAGGCATTTTATTGTGGCATCCCTCCAAAGCTAGCGACCAATGCGTAGACCTTGATATCTTGGCCTTTACGTACTTGGCAACAGGCTACAAAGGCTTCATTGACACTGTTGGCTATATGCAAGAAGCCATCACTCACTTATAAGAAAAACTTTGTAGGAGGTTACCCATCCTAGTAGTGTCATCACTTAAGTGCATTTAACTACCAAGTGACTATCCATTAGGTTTTTTTTTGTTATTATTTTATACTACAAACATAATTTTAATAAGCTTGTATTGAGAATGTTTTCAAAGTACTTCTACTTATGAATTAATATATAATACATGTTAACCCCAATGCAAAGGAAGCAAAAAGAAATAAAAGACGCAGGGCAAAGCAAAAAAAGGAGGCCCTAGTTAAAGAAATGGGAGGAAAAAAGGCCAAAAGCGCAATGACAACCTTAAAATTTCAAGGCAAGCGCAAAAGAGGAAAGGCGCATTTTAAATATAAAAGTGCACTCTAAATCCTTGTAAAAGAGTGCCATGCTCTCTCCTGTGCAATTTGTAAATGTAGGCAGGCATGGGTGAAGGCACAATACAAATAGGAAGGAATTAGGAAAAGAGCACCTAGGTGTCTGGTCATGTAAAAAGGGATGGGTGCCCAAAGGGAATTAGGGTTAGGATTTTGTATAAAAGGTAAAAAATGAATGAAGAAGCTCATTCTTGTGTGTGGCCAAAACTAGCACTTCTATTCTCTTCTTTGTCTTGTTCTTGCTTGGTTGAGCTTGTGCTTGAGAGAGGGAGTGAGAGAGTGTGTGTGTGAGGGTGTGAGGGTGAGGGACCATGGTGGAGAAGCTCTCCATATTCTCCTCTCTTCTTCTTCTTCTCTTATCTTCTCTTGTCTCGTGTGTGGCAATGGAGCATGGAGCATGGAGCTTGGAGCTTGAGGATCAAGCTTGCTTGAGCTTACACCTTGGATCGTAGAGCTATCAGAGTGCTTGAGGGAGGAGGCAACTCGATTGAGCATGGAGGTAAGCTCACTACACTCGTAGGTGTGAGAGCACGTACAACTATGTGAGAGGTAGCTATTGCACTTGACTTGAAACGCTTGAAGCAATAAGTGGTCCATGGGTCTTAGTGGTTGAGCAAAAGCTCCCACATTTTGGTTCCATTGTTGGGACCAACGGATTCAAGCTTTGAGTATTTGCATGCTCCAAATCAAGCATTGAAGTAGGGTTTGCCCCGAACCGTTGCTTGAGATAGGTAGAAAGCAAGGGAGTTGATCGATCTCCTTTGCAAGTAAGTTTTTCTAGTTTTTCTGATTTATGGAAGTAGATTGGAGTAGTGTAAGTTGTTACTTGTGATTTGAATGCATTTAGATAAGGGAAAAAAAAAGAGAAATACACAGTATGGTGTAATAGCAAGCCCAAAATAGGAAAAAAACAAGGTCGATTCCTGTTGACTAAGTGCATTCAGAGGCTATAGGTGAGTTGTTTTGATTGTTGTTGACACCTTGTTGTTTGATTATGGAGCTTGCTAGAGACTTGGAGGATGCATTGAGTGTGATACATCGAATTTTCATAAAGTCTACACGTGTTTTCGTCATCGCAGTCGAGTAGTCCAATTCCCAAAATCAGACAGTCTTGAATCGAATAGTCCAGAATTCGAACAACCAGAATTGGATAGCTCAGAATCGGATAGTTCCAAATTAGATAGCTGATTCAAGCTTTGAGTGCTTGTAACATTGAGGATTGCTTTAAATAACAAGGAATTCACCCAAGATAAGATAAGTCGAATGAACCCACTGGTAGAAGGAGACCCTAGACATTGAATAGTGGCCAACGACCCCAACCATCGAAGACTGAGAGACTTGAATCGGCTAATTAGGGAGCAACAACAAAAGGCATGATTAGGGGCATAGCTCCACTCGACTTGATTAATCTGATTAACACCCTAGTTGCTCAGGAAGTCAGCAATATGTCACAAACCAGTGCCAACCTGAGCTTGACTTGGGAGAATTCTCACTCGACACCCAACAAACAACTAATGACCCGGTATGACTTGCAAAAACCAAAATGGAGCATCATGGTAGACCAGTCAAGGACATCTTAGCCAATCTAGAGGAGGAAAGAAGGTTGGCAAGGGAAGCACTGCAAAGCATGGCCGCCTACAACTAAGAGCAACGAGCTTAAATGCTAAGACAAGACATAGAAATGCACGAAATCCAACATGTCTTGGCTCTCACCAATAGAGCAAGGGAAGGGCTGAATGCTGAGAGGGAGAGAGGCTTAGAGGTCGATCTTATGCTAAGCGAGCTTCTCACGAAGCAACTCTTAGACACCATAGCTACGGAGCAAAGCGGAGCAACTCTAGTGACTACGTTGCTAGTAGGACCAAGAATCACCCTGAACTCTAGGAGCTATACTAAGATATGAAAGGTGAGAAGGATCGAAGCTTGCACTCGAGAGCTATGGCAGGAGAGCAAGAGCAAGAAAGAGAGAGACAAGAAATGGGAACTCCAACAGTCACAATGTGTGACCGTGCCTTCCTTTATTCAAACTGTCACTAAAATAATAAAGAATAAAGTGACGGTGATGGGCGCCCGCCACCTGCAGTGTGCAGTGGAGGTGATTGTCAGTGTAGTAATACACGGGCGGCTAGGCGGAGGCGCCTTTACCCCCAACAACCTCCCACTTAAAGGCGAATCTGCCCTAGTGAGGAGTGAAAAGAAAAAGAAAAAAGATAGTACAACATGTACACATGTAAAACAGGATGAGGAAAGACGTAATCTCATCCCACGCCCATCAATCTCCTGAGGAAGGCAAAGGGCTCTGTAGAGAGGCTTTTCTGAGCAGATCTGCAGGATTCTGGTCAGTCGAGATCTTGACAAGATCTATAGACTTGTCCTCAATGACCCACGTATGAAGTGATACCTCACCTCAATGTGTTTCGTCTTCGCATGGAAGACCGGATTCTTGGCTAACTGAATAGCACTCATAGAATCCGAATGCAGTGTAGGGATAGCATCAATACTAAGGTCAGCAACCAAACGACCCGACCAAATGGCCTCCTTGCAAGCTTTAGTGGGTGCAACATACTCGGCCTCTGAAGTACAAAGGGCCGTGCATTTCTGCACCCTGGACATCCAAGAAACATCATCTTCAACATAGGTGAATACATAGTCGGAAGTGGACTTCCTACTATCTGCATGTCCTGCATAATCAGAGTCGGTGTACCCCACGACTCCTATATCCTGGCTGCCATAGCATATGCACATATTTGCAGTGCCCTTCATGTACCTCATGATACCCTTCACGGCATCCCAATGCTTCTTGCCAGGTGTAGCCATATAGCATGCCACAACACCAACTGCAAAGGCAATATCTAGACGAGTGGCTATCATGGCATACATAAGACTGCTCACTGCGGATGCATAGGGAATCTTGGCCATCTCGGCCCTCTGCTCATCTATCTACGGACAATCAGCCTGTGATACCTTCACATAAGAAGGCAATGGACAGCCAATAGGCTTTATGTCTTGCATGTGGAAGCACTCAAGAACTTTATGAATGTACTCCCTCTGTGACAAGTAGAGGAGTCCCTGATGCCTGTCGCATCTAATGCGCATACCAAGTATGTGAGCGGCCTGTCCCAGATCTTTCATCTCAAAGCTCTTCTTGAGCTGAGCCTTAAGAGCATCTAGCTCATCATGAGCTTTCCCTGCTATCAGCATATCATCCACATAGAGTACCAAAATCAATAAAGAACCATCACGGGCTTTCTTCGTGTAAAGATACTGATCCATAGCACTCATGCTATGGCCTTGTGACTGCATAAAGGCATCAAACTTATGATACCACTCCCTAGGTGCATGTTTCAAGCCATAAAGACTTTTCTTCAGTTTGCACACTAGGTGCTCCCTGCCAGGTTCTGCAAAGCCCTTAGGCCGCTCCATATAAATCTCATCATGCAAGTCCCCATGTAAGAAAGCCGTCTTGACATCCATCCGATATAAATCCAAGTTAAGTTGAGCAACCAAAGCCAAGACTAAGTGCGGGTGGTCATCTTAACCACAAGAGAAAAGACCTCATCAAAGTCCACACCATGCCCCTGCCTAAAATCCTTTGCTACCAATCTAGCCTTGTATGCCGGCTTGGGGTGTCCAGGGGTACTTTTCAACTTGTACACCCACTTGCATGGCAAAGCCTTCTTGCCCTTAGGCAAGGAAACCAAATCCCAAGTCTTATTCTTATACAAGGAGTCTATCTCAGACTGCATAGCCCTCTCCCAGGAGTGACTGTCACCCTTGCGTATAGCATCATCATAAGTGAAAGGCTCTCCTATATCTGTAACCAAGACATAATGCATTGAGGGCTGAAATCTATCAGTGGACGTCTGTCTCTAGTAGACGGTCTCACGGTAGGCTTTGTTGCCTGCCCAGCTGCCTGTCCAACACCCTGACCATGAGCATCTGCTGCAGCTATAGGCTGTCCAACTGGCTGTGTGGGAGCTCTTGACTCCTCCTGAAATATGACCTTGCGGATCTCAACAACTCTCTCAGGCTGGTGATGCATCTTACCTTCATGGAAGACTACATTATGACTGCGGCGCACCTATGGATCCCAGAGACGGTAACCCATCTTGCCTGCATCCCCATAACCAAGGAAAATGCATTTGACACTCTTAGGATCCATCTTACTTCTCTTGTCTCCCTGGGTACATGGCAAAATGCCTCACATCCAAAGACACAGAGATGTGCATAAGAGGGAGGTTTTCTAGTCCATACCTCCTCTGCAACCTGGAAATCCAAACCACTAGAAGGTGATCTATTTATGACATGCATAACTGTACTAACTGCCTCAGCCCAAAAGCTCTGTGGTATGCCTGCATGGCTAAGCATACTGCGTACACACTCCTGGATGGTTTGATTCATCTGCTCAGCCAAACCATTCTGGGGGGGTGTAGGGTGCAGTCAACTGACGCTTAATATCCCTCTCATCACATAACTGCTCAAAAGCACGTGAGACATACTCACCTCCATTATCTGTCCTTAGGTATTTTAGCCTATACCCAAATTGGTTCTCAACCAATGCAAGCCATCTCTGAAACATAGCCAAGACATTGAATTTCAGCTTAATGGGGTAAGCCCAAACTTTCCGTGAACAATCATCTATGAAAGTAACAAAATACTTGGCACCACCCATAGACTAACAAGGCATGGGCCCACAAACATCCAAATGTACCAATGCCAAGGGCTCACTCATGTGTGGCTTACCAGACTTTTTATGCGTAGACCTAGTTTGCATGCCATAAAGACAATGCTCACATGAATCAAAACATGCATAATCAAGGGGTGGTAAGTACTGCAAACCAGAAAGCATTTTCATTCCCTTCAAAGACATATGGCCCAAACGGGCACGCTAAAGAGATACATGTGGGATAGAACCCACAGATAAAACATGATCAAGGGAGAGAAGCTGATACAATTAAGGGATAGAGGCTGCCAACCTTGGCACCTCTCGCAATCACAAGTTTGCCACGAGTGATCTTCCATGCAGAGTCTCCAAAAGATACATGATAACCTGTGTCATCAAGCTATCCAGCTGACAAGAGACTATGTGTCAAAGCAGGTACATGACGTACATCCTGCATAACAAAACTGCTGCCAGAAGGAAACTGCAGCTTAACATCACCAATGCCCACAATATTAAGAGAGCTGTCATCACCCAAGTGCATAGAACCCGAAACAGTACAATATAAACGAAACCACTCTTGGCAAGGTGTCACATGAAAGGATGCAACTGAGTCTAAGAGCCAACACTATGCATACATAGAGTGTATCTCTATCATCTGCGAAGCACTAGAAGAAGCTGAAATGATATAATCATCATCATCAACATCCTCAGGCTGCATATCATTGATCTCTTCAATTTTAACACTGGACTTTGCAGGCACTATGCTGCGATCAGAAGACTTATCATGCACTTTGTCTTTTCCCTTATCTTTGCACCTTTCATTGTGCATTTCATGGCATTGTGGCCTAATATGGCCCTTTTTCCCACAATGGTGACAAGTAACATCTGCATTCCTACCACGGGATTTGCTACGTGACTTTCCACGAGACTTAGACCAAGATTTTTGAGAATCCTGTCCACGGCCACTGCCACTGCCATGCTTTCCATATCCATAATTCCTGCCTCTAATTGTCATAGCATGAGCACTCTCAATATAAGATAATTTCAAGGTAGTAGTAGAGGCACATAATGCAGTGCGGAATACATCCCATGACTCATTAAGAGTACCAAGTAAGAAAAGAGGAGTGACATCCTCTGCAAAAGTGATGTCCTGCGAAGTCAAGTTCTTGAGTATAGCATGGAACTAGCTCAAATAAGTAGACATGGTCACATTCTCCTTCATGCACAGATCCATAAGCTGCTTCAGCCAATACATCTGACTCAGTGGACTTTTCTTGTCAGAGAGATTCTTGATTTTATCCCACAACTTCCATGCACTCTGTTCTTTCTCAAAGACATTGTAATGAACCTGTTTTTTGAGAGACAATACAATAGTGGACTTGCATAACTCATCAAGCTCAAGCGATTCCTCATCTGGCATAGTTGCAGGCGGATGCCCGCTCAACCTCAAAGGTTTGATCTGCGATTTCTGCACCAACATCTGCCAAATCTGGCTCTTCCAATAAGAGTAATTCGTACCATCAAGCTTAGTGATATTGAAAATAGCATGATTAGTGGACGAACTTGCCATAATGTAGGCTGGAAGACTGTAGACAGTTCAAAATTGCTTGCTGTTTACTGCAGAAAATGACAAAAAAATCACCAAAATCGAGATAAAATAGTGAGAAAAGTGTAACCAAAGTTGTTGCCCACCAAGTGCTAGTGAAAGTACATCATTTCAGAATATTTTAGCATGAAAAATCCATGTCAGTCCATACATATATGCTTACTGTAATAAATTACAGATTTTAGTAAATGAGAGCTAACAGTACCAAAATCGGATCCCAAGTCAATCAGATACTGCCAAGACCAAAGTCGGCATCATGTAGGCATAACATAGGCATATGATAGTTAATAAGTAGGAATCCAATACCCAAACATGTCATACAAACATCTGCCAGTGAGTAGGCACACCCCCTAGTCAACGGGGCAAAGTGTTCCTGCCACTACCAAGACTTGACATAAGTAGGTGTCAGCTCACAAAGAGAGGGACCCAAAGCAAAGAGTTAGCTCATAAGCATAAGAGGAACCAAGACATATAAACCATGCACAAAAGTCGTATGTACGAGCTCAAGAGCTCAAACCAAGGCAAGACATAGTGCCAATGACATAAGTCCAAGACAATACATAATAGTACATCCCGAACATGTAGGCGGTAGAGCATCCATATGTAGCATCTATAAGCATGTAAGACATCAAGTACATCCCAATCCAAACTCTGACAAGCCAAGTAACATCCAAGATAACTCTAGATAATCCAAAATACATCAAATGTAGAGCTTCAATGAGCTCTCAAGCTCAACGTATGCATAGGGTAATCAACTGGGACATGAGCATCAAGCCGTAGGCAATGGGTATACATAAACCCGAGGAGAATCACTGTTAAAGCATATACCACTGTCAAGCATGAACCATGTCAATGAGTGCGTAATGTCAAACCTCTTCCAAAAGCATCCAGAATGAAATCCAAGCTCGAAGTCGTACCCTGAAGATCAATACTTCATGGCATATATCCAAGACATAGGCCAGAACCAATAGGCATAGCCCAAGGCATGTGTAATAGCTTCAGCCCGCTTTTATTACAGCCAGAATGCATGTCAAAATTGAGAAATTTCAGCATGCAAAATCAGCTCCAAATGGTTGCCAAACAATATAACTGCATGTGGACTATTATGACAGTCCCAAAACAGTGCTAAATCAGACCATAAGCAATGTCAATGCTCAGACCTTCGATACCAAGCATCAAAGCATGTGCAAATGCCTCAAATGAAGCCTCTTTAAGTGCCCAATGGCTTGGAGCTTGAGTAGTACCCTGTGATGCAGATGGAGACTAGCCTAGAATCAGGCGCAAATAGCGTGCTGCTATCCTGGGTGGCCTGTAGCCTACATGGCATAAATGGGGTTGAGGAGGGGCTCAAGTAGGTGCCCAAGGGGGCACATAACAAGCCTCAAGAGGTCTTGATCAAGGGCAATGTAGATATGAAGCAAGGGAGCTTCAATGGTGGCTGTCCCAAACTGTTCATAGCTTGTGTGACATGAAAACAATACAAAATCCTGTGGAGAATGAAGCAATACCTCTGATGTAATGCCCTGAAGGTGCCCAACAATGCCAGGAAGAAGCTCGGGAAGCTGGGGAGTGATGGGAGCTCGAAGGAGTCAGATATGGCTACCGAGAAGGAGACCCAATGTGAGTAGAGAGTCAATGGGAAGCTGAGAATGCCATGATCCAAGCTCAAGAGTCGAAAAGCCGAGCTCTGATACCAATTGAAAGGTGAGAAGGATCAAAGCTTGCACTCGAGAGCTATGGCGGGAAAGCAAGAGCAAGAAAGAGAGAGACAAGAAATGGGAACTCCAACAGTCACAATGTGTGACTGGGCCTTCCTTTATTCAAACTATCACTAAAAGAATAAAGAATAAAGTGACGGTGATGGGCGCCCGCCAACCTGCAGTGTGCAGTGGCGGTGACTGTCAGTGTAGTAATACAGGGGCAGCTAGGCGGAGGCGCCTTTACCCCCAACAAGATACCTATGGTTGCTAAGAAACTCAACAAATATTAGTTCCCGTACAACTTTGTGGAGTAGTTTAAGCAAGTATGCGAGGCAAACGGCCTCATGGACCTTGCTTAGCGTACAAAAGCTCTTGGACTTTGCCTAGGAGACAAAGGATGAAGTGGTACACTAGTTTAGACAATACTGAACGCAATGACTTTAACATTCTCAAGAGTCTCTTCATCAGGAGATTCTCTGAAGCGGGATACTCTAACAACCTCATTGTTAGATTGATGAATGTCAGGTAGAAGGATAAGGAGGATATCCGAGACTACGTCACCCATGTGCAAAGTCTCTTCAAGAGAATCCTAGCCTCATAGAGAGACCTAACGAACGAGCGGTCTCCATTGTGTTCATAAGTGGAATCCGAAGTGAAGAGCTTTACAAAGCCTTAGTGAGCAACTCAAACCTACAAAGGGATGTGCTAGCTAGAGTCTTCAAAGAAGCCATACGAGTGGATGATCTACTCAAAGAGAGAAGCTCAAGACCCTCACTACCTCTAGAACCTTAGAAAGAGCTCTGACCGTTAGTGAAAGATCTAGCCAAAGCACCCAAGACAAGGGAAAGAATATTGATCAGAGCCAGGAGTTGGCAGATGTGAAGCTAGAGTTGGCTAAGTTACAAGAGATGATGAGAAGCTCTGATGATCTCATGTGCAATGTGTGCATTGCGAAGGAAACCACCTTTCGACCAAGTGCATGGATCTTAGATCTAGACCTTGTGTACCAATTGCGGTAGGTTTGGCCATAATGCAATATATTGCCAATTACCAAGGTGGTTGCCATATCCACAGCCATACAATTAGCCTTACTACCTAGGGAGTAGACTGCCACATTATGGAAGGGAAGCTCCACTAGCTCTTCAGCACCCAATGATTCAAAGTCAGCTGTCCCTAGGATGGACATCAACCCCACAGGGATACCTAGACCACTTGGACTCATCATGACCCATCCATCAATGAGCGATGCTCCAATACATTATGTAGAGGAGCCAAAAAAGGACGAAGCATACCTAAACCCTAATGTCTCGTATGACAATGAGGGTAATCCCATCTTGATGGATTTCAGACCAGTGCCAGTGATGGCATTGGGCAGGGGAAGAGGTAGAGGTTTAAGAGGACAGAACCAGGAACCCATCGCATATTGGACTTGCAGTCACCTAGGATACATCTCATCTAGATGTCTTGAAAGGGTGCAAGCTAATCAAGACAAAGCTAACATGAGATGCCCTGAGTGTGGAATCACACACTTTTATGTCGAGTGCCCTAGGTGGAAACCATCCACTAGCGGCTATCGTGCCATTTGTACCATTGGGATTGTTTGGAGTTGAAACACTTGACCTTGAAGCCATACCAATTCCACTGAATGTCATGACGTGAGCACATGCAAAGCAGGATGATATTTCATTACCAAGACCTAGCAAGCTTGATGTAGCTTCGATAGGGAAGAGAAGTCATAGAAGAAGGAAAAAGCCAAATGAGACGAACTTTATGCTTAAGACAAATAGTGCCACCACGTTATCAGAGGGGAAGCAAGTCATGGAGGCAGAAGCAGAGATATCCGCTCCTAAGACAATAGAAAAGGAAAGTGCCAAGGTCGGGGAATATCCTGATCCAATGCACCAATTAGAAGTGGTCAATAAGGTCAAGGAGTGGGTGGGAGAAGCCCAAGCGTACCTAAAAGATGTAGAATCCATCATGGAAGATGAGAACAATGAGCTCTCTAGTGTGAGCACACTAGTCTCGCCTACGGTTCAAATCAAGAGATGCAACTACACCCCACGTAACACCACATAGACAGAGCCTAGACACCACACATGGGTAGACTGCCCAAGATCATTGGCAAAAGAGTGTAGAGCCTAAAAAAAGCAGGTAGTTAGCAACTTTCTCACAACATTGATATTAGCCCTTGTGACCCTACCTTTGGGAGAGCTGCTCAGGCAGAACCTGACATTACGGCAAGGGTTGAAGCAATGGGTAGAATGACATGACGAGCTTGGCATGAACGACTTTCTTGACCATGATATATAGTAACGCACATACCAAGCTTAACCTTTAACTCAGTGCCTAGGCCTTTGCACGTGAATGCTTCTTGTGAAGGTAAGAAAATGCACGCAATCTTGCCTGTCAACACATTAGGAGATGCTATAGGAAAGGGAATTGTAGACATAGGAGCAGGAGTCAGTGTACTCATCCATGCAGTCTTGCAGGCTAGGGGAAACCCACATGTGGAGACCACAAGGTTTAATGTCACATTGGCTAACAAAATGAAGGTTAGACCATTTTTAGTGCTAAAAGAGTGGCCCTTGAGGATAGTGGGAGTCCAGTTCTTAGTGAACTTTATAGTCGTGAAGGGAGTGGACTACGACATTTTGCTAGGCCGACCTTGGATGCAAAATGCACAAGTGATAGAAGATTGGGGCAATGGTCTCATATTCTTAGGAAATAGATCAGAGGCTGTAAGAGTCGAGATGAACACTTGGAAGACCACTTCAATCAACCTAGATGCTACCTCTGCTATGTTGAAAGGAGACTCACCAGTCATAATAAATCTTATGGGCCATTAACAAAGTATATTCCTTGCCCCAAGAACAATAGGATTGGATGCATGTGCTAGTAGCCACCATTGATTTGTCGTTCTCAGATGAAGAGGAGGATTATAGACAGGTTGCTAGGGCAGTCAGTGAGTCCCTAAAAGTCACATCATCTCACCTGCTGTCGAAGAGTAGTGTTCCACCATTAGTACCACTCTACATGATGGCTAGGAGCTCTAGTAATCGACCAATTCTAGCGCACCTACCACACGAACCTTCAATGCTAGAACCCCCCTTAAATGTAGGAGTAGCCACCATCACTGAGATTAAGAGGGTGAGGAAGCAGTGGTACTTGCCTACCTATGCATATCAGTGATTGCCTAGAAGACACACGTCTTTGATGCACTCATTGATGAGGGAGCTCACTGTAACATCCTTACGCATGATCATTGGACCCTCATTGTTCAGCCCCAACTATAGCCTACCAACACTAGACTCAACCCATTTGGAGGACAATCCTACTCACACTGTTAGGAAAGTGCAAAATAGCAGTCTCTATCGAGACTGAAGGCCTACCTATGATCTTCTATGTGATGCCTAACACCAAGGTTGCTGGTGGGAAATCACTGCTACTAGGACGTGCATTTAAGAAACAAGCACACTGTAATGTCGACTATGACTTGCAGCGCATTCACCTTACCATTGGCAATGTTTGGATAGCAACGACTTTCAGCAAGGGCAGCATAGCTCCATCAAAGCCTACAATGCCACTGGTGAAGGAACCCAATGCAAGGTCTAAGGAGGGGGTTGTAACTTGTCCCATCCTTCCAAGACAAGTTGGTTGCAACCATTGAGGAGGAGCTCAAATGGGTGCCCAAATGGCAATCGCAGTCGCCTAGAAGCCAACCCTCATGAACCCATGACCACATAATATGATGTCCTAGGCCTAGGAGGCAAAGCTGGCGCTACCAAAGTAGATGAATAGTCAAGCGATGGGTACCCAAAGACCTATTGTGTACTCAAGGCTACTACGAAGGCAACAACTGGACTTGGTTGCCCAAGTCTAGGAACGGTACATGTGCTCCTCAATCCAAGCCCTCCAGCCCATCTCCACAAAGTAGTGAACCAACTAGGGATGAGAAAGCCATTGCCTCAAAAAGCACCAAATCCATAGAACCTTACATAGTCTATCAACCAAAGCCGCAACCACCTGGCCCTAGGCCAACTCAACCTAACACTTCTAGCATCCCAACTGCTCCACAAGCCAAGAGCAGTACATCAACCAAGCCACAAGACCAATCTATCACACAAGTGGCCAATAGACACCCCATTGAACCACCCATGAGGCACGTTGTAATAGTTGAGCTATCTTGTTCAACTGAACCCCAACCTCCCATAGGCCTTAGACCCTCCTATAAGCATAAATCTATCCTTTTTGTTGGCCATGGACCTAGTGAGAATATGGGGGATGACTTAGTCCCTTGCATGAGATGCTTAGATGCCACATTCACCACACTAGCTAGGAACTATGAATAACTGGACTTAGGCTTCCTTGATGAGACATTAGCAATGGAAATGTGCTCCTTGCTATGCACTTGGGAGGACTATGAGTTTGTATTTGTCAAGATTTTTTTGAGGTAGCCAAGGAATTGATTGATTAATGAGATCTCTCGAGAGCAAGCTTGCACACAAAGGTTGATCACATCATATCGTAGAAGCAAAGTCTATGCAACAACACGCGAAGAGCTAGAAGAGTTGACAAAGCTAGCCGACTCTCACTCTTCCTTTCTATGGAAATGGTATGCTCTATGCCTCCAATGGGAAGAAGAGGGCTGCCAAATCATGACCAATGTCGAGCAAAGATGTGCAATCAAAACCGCTAAGTACGACCCTACCTATGTGGCTCCTACCTTGTTCAAAGTCTTGGCCATCATGTGCAAATGATCTTTAGAGGAATATGTCATGGCCCACCCCTATTTTGATCTAATCTTGATCGAGAAAGGACTGCATATTGCTAGCAGGATGAACTCTGGTGACGGCCTACATTACACACATAGGCATTAGACCTCATGACACGGACTATCACATTCGCTTGAGGTATAACCCAAACTTCTACGATTGGCTCATGACGAAGTAAAGCACAACAAGCATGCACTTAAATGACCTTAACACTTCATCCTCCAATCCTAGAAAGGATTTTTATCATTCTCGGGGGTAGGGGGTAAGATGGAAAAGAAAACATGACTTGAGCTTCAAAACTTCAAATCGAATTTCAAAAGCCAAAAAAAAGGGGGGGGGATGAATAAAGGAAACTTGTTCTTCAAGAAAATCTTTTATGGAATTCGTGCTTGGAATGTGTGGATTGCTTGAAGTCTAAAAAGTTCTCATTTCTTATTAAAACAATTGCACTATTCCATAATGTTCAATCTTAAACTTTTTTGCAAAAAGTACTCACAAAGGAGCTAATTGTAAAGCAATACGATCTAATGAGTACAGGACAT